>NW_012104576.1:1633160-1633719 GCF_000951045.1 Mandrillus leucophaeus
GTGTCCTGATTCTGCAGATTTGAGAATATGGGTCCTGGATAAAGAGCTACAAACTATTGAGTGTCAAATAATTTGTACGTAATAAATGTTAATGGAGAAAATAAAACTTCTAAATCTTTTATAAACCTTTTTTTCTCATATTAGGACCGAGATGTTGTAGCAAGAGGAATCTGGGCTCATTAAAGATGGGAACGACAGATCAACTTTTGGGGTCCTTCAAAATGGAGAATATTTTCTTTCTTTTTTTTTTTTTTTTTTTTTTTGAGATGGAGTCTCTCACTCTCTTGCTGAGGCTGGAGCGCAATCTCAGCTCACTGCAACCTCTGTCTCCCAGGTTCGAGCAATTCTCCTGCCTCAGCCTCCTGAGTAGCTGGGATTACAGGCATGCACCACCTGTCTCTTATACACATCTAGATGTGTATAAGAGACAGGTGTATAAGTGACCCATCTTGTTATTTGTTTCAAAAACTTTTTATTGAAATATATGCATACAGGAGGGTGCATGAATCATAAGCGTATATAGCACATTGAATTTTCACAAAGTTAATGGCCCATATCA
>NW_012104576.1:1636119-1643899 GCF_000951045.1 Mandrillus leucophaeus
TTTTTTTTTTTTGAAATGGAGTCTTGCTCTGTTGCCCAGGCTGGAGTGAGTGGTGTGAGCTCAGCTCACTACAACCTCTGTGCCCCAACCCACCTCTAGTTTAAGCAATTCTCATGCCTCAGCCTCCTAAGAAGCTGGGATTACAGGTGCCCACCACCACACCTAGCTAGTTTTTGTATTTTTTAGTAGAGATGGGGTTTCACCATGTTGGCCAGGCTGGTCTTGAACTCATGACCTCAAGCAATCTGCCCTCAGCCTCCCAAAGTACTGGGATTACAGGTATGAGCCACCGGACCCAACCACGACTCACTTCTGATGAGAAGAATACAGCAAAAAAAGACATCACTTCTGACATCAAGTTACCAGAAGATAGTGATTTCTGTCTTGCTAGTTCTCAGTCTGTCTAGCTATCTTTATCAATCAATCATCTATTATGTATCATATCTCTATCTATCTATTATCTTTCACCTATTTGTCAGTCTATTGTCTGTCTACCTATCTATCTATCATCTATCTATCTATCTATCTATCTATCTATCTATCTATCTATCTATCTATCATCTACTTATCCATCCATCATCCATCTATGTATCCATTATCTAACATCTATCATCTATCTATCTATCTATCTATCTATCTATCTATCTATCTATCTATCTATCATCTATCTTTCATTCTTTCTATCTATCTCTCTTGGAGCCTTTGCTCTAGGAGAAGCCAACTGCCTTGCGAGCTGACCTACGGAGTGGGCCACATGGCAAGAAACTGATGTCTCCGGCCAAGAGCCAGAAAGCACCTGATTCCTGCCCATAGCAGCTCTTCTCCGAGTGAGGCCTTGAGATGACCACAGGCCCCACTGACAGCTCAACTCCAATCTCATGGGAGACTCTAAGCCATAGGCACTCAACTAAGCCATGCTCAGGTTCCTGACCCACAGAAACTGTGAGCTAATAGATATTTGTTGTTTTAAGCCCCTAAATGTTGGGGTAACTTGTCCTACAGCAATAGATGAGGCGTTCTTTGTAGATGCTGGGTAAGAGTCCTTTGGCATTCATATGTATTGCAAATATCTTCCCCCACTCTTGGCTTTCCTTCCCATCCTTGTTTTCTTTAATAAACAAAAGTTCTCAAATTTTTTATGTATTTCAATTTATTATACTTTTGTTTTATGGTGAGTGCTGAAGTCATCTGTTTAAGAAATTTTAAGAAATCTTTACTTATCCTAGAGTCTTTATCTTTAATTGCTTCAATTGAATTGTTATCTTCAATTGCTATATTTTCAAAAGGAAAATTCATCCATCAAAATAGAATATGCTTCCTAATAATCACATTATAATGCATAACATTTATTGAGCAATACTAAGGGAAAAGCACCATGCTAGTTGCTTTGTCTACATAATATAATTCAGTCCTCACAGGTTCTATGTAGCAGAAGGGGGGTTTAAAACCAGACCTGTATGAGTCTGTTAAAGTCTTTACCATTTGTTATTTATTTATTTATTACTTTCTTGACACAAGTTTGTCATTTTGAAGCCCTGGCTTGTCTGAAGTAGTTTCTGGCTTAAAGGGGAGAAGGAAGGATGAAACTGATCAGTTCACATCGGTTTTTTTTTTTTTTTTTTTTTTTTTTTTTTGAGACAGAGTCCAGCTCCTGTTCCCCGGGCTGGAGTGCAATGGCGCCATTACAGCTCACTGCAACCTCCACCTCCCAGATTCAAGCAATTCTCCTGCCTCAGCCTCCCAAAGTCCCTGGGATTACAGGTGTGCACCACCATGCCTGGCTAATTTTGTGTTTTTAGTAAAGACGGGGTTTCACCATGTTGATCAGGCTGGTCTTGAACTCCTGACCTCAGATGATCCGCCCACCTCAGCCTCCCAACGTGCTGGTGTTACAGAAATGAGCGACCGCGCCCAGCCCAGTTCACATCTTAAAACATATTGACCTTGTGTGTGTGTCGTTTGGTTTCTGCACAGTAGTTCAAGTTGTAACAGAACATACACTGAGCTTGAGGCATCCTGTCTTCTTGTCTACAGGTGAACATTTTGTAGTTATGTGAACTTGGATAACAACTTATTTAACCTCTCTGAGTGTGTTTTGCATTTTTCCTAAGCACCCAGCATTTCGCCTTTTCAATGGTGCTCTGACTTGCTGCAAGGGAGTTACCTTTTTACTCTGGGAGAAGCTTTTGTGAAACAGATCAACAGCATGGCCTTCTTGCTAGGAAGACAACTGTGTCCCTGGAGGCTCCTAGCAGATCCTTCTCCCCACCTGAGCATAGTCAAGGAACAAGAATATATCCCTAGGCTTGGCTAATCAGAATCTCATTCTGGTAATACAATGGGGTTATGCAGAATTGGAAATTGATTGGTTTTATTTCATTCTTTCTAGTCGAATTGACAGACGTTCAAGTAGTTCCTGTCCCATTTCCACCTCTGTGGCAAGTATATTGTGAGGATTGAATTATATTATGCAGCTAAAGCAATTAGCACTGCCTTTCTTTTAGTAATTGCTCAATAAATATTATGCATTGTGTTGTGATTATTAGGAAACATATATTCTCTTCTGGTTAATGAGGATTTTTTTGACAATACTCACAATAAAACACATTCTATAGCTCAACTTTTATGTACTTGATATCTGTATTTGGCAAACCAGGCAAGCTCCTTGGGGTGTCTGATTTATGCTTTAATTCATATTCTTCATTATAACCAAGGGCGTTGTCTCTAAGTAACCAAGAACATAGAATACAGAAAACCTTAGCATAACTAGAAACAGTGATTAAGACACAAATTTTGAGGATACCTGTAAGTCTATGAGCTGTTTAGTCTTCCTATAAACTATGGTATTCAGTGCCTGTTAACAATTTGATAAATATGGGTTGAATAATGGAATGTTCTCATTCTGAATATCCTATTGGGTCTTAAGTGTTAACTTCTTTGACTTAAGTCTTTATAAATTATTTGAACAGAGCCTTTCAGGGTCAGGATGATTATACGACCTGTTTGTATGTAGGTCTCTATATAATTTTTTTATACAAATACTCTCAGAGCAATTGTATTTAGCCTTTTCTGTCTTGTCTTTACTTTAAAAAAAAAATCAATAGCTTTAGGGGTACAAGTGGTTTTTGATTATATGGATGAATTGTAGATTGTGAAGTCTGGGCTTCTATTGGACCCATCACCTGAACAGTGTACATTGTACCCAATAGGTGATTTTTTTAATCCTTCACACTCCTCCCACCCTCCCCACTTCTGCACCTCTAATGTTCATTAGCCACTCTGTATGCCTGTGTGTGCCCCATGCTTAGCTCCCACATGCAAGTGAGAACATGCAGTGTTTAGTTTTCTATTCCTGAGTTACTTCACTTAGGATAATGGCCTCCAGTTCTATCCACGTTGCCACAAAAGACATTATTTCATTCTTTTTTATGGCTGAGTGGTATTCCATGGTGTGTGTGTGTGTGTGTGTGTGTGCGCGTGTGTAGAGAGAGAGAGAGAGACATTCCATGGTGTATAACATTTTTAAAATCCACTTATCGGTTGATGGGTACTTAGGTTGATTCTTTATCTTCGCAATTGTGAATTGTGCTGTGATAAACACAGGAGTGCAGATGTCTTTTTAATATAATGACTTATTTTCCTTTGGGTAGATACCCAGTAATGGGATTGCTGGATCAAATGGTGGATCTGCTTTTAGTTCTTTGAAAGATGTCTATGCTCTTTTCCATAGAGGCTGTACTAATTTACATTTCCACCAACAGTGTATAAGTGTTCTGTCTTTTCTAAAATAGTTGAATGGGGAGTGAGGAAGATAAACAGCCCTAGAGAGAGGATGAAGAAGAGAGATGAAGGCTAGGCAAGAGGAAAGCCCTTGATCCTTGTAGCTCAAGGGCTAGGCATGGTTACACTGCTTTCTGTGGCCTGTCTGCCTCAAGCAGCCCTCTCCTTAGGCTGGGGTTACTGATACTACAGCAGATCATCCGGGATGCTTGTTGGTCAGGACGTGCTGACACCTTTCTGAGGAGAGGTAGGGACAACCCACGACAGGCCAGAGGGAGAACTGGATCCACAGTACGTCATTTGGGAGTGACCTGGGGAGAGGTGGAGAATGAGATGCCCCTCAAAGCTCATGCTCTACCTAGACACTACTTAAAACTCACTCAGGACATAAAACACCAAATAGAATAGAGCAAAAAAACAAGTGCCCGTCCTTTGCTGGAGCACTGGCTCTGCCATGGTTCTATCTTTCACTTACTCTTTGGTCTGAGGCATGATGATAAAATCCCAAGCCATGCCTCATACCTCTGCAGGACATGCCTCATATGTGAGCACCAGTATGAAGTTCAATTTGGGAATCCCAGTCTTAGGCTATGACTCAAGGAGAGGGAAATTCCAAGCTTTTCTTGCAGAGAGGTGGCTCAGCTTTAGAGACAAAGAGCAGGGGCGAGGGGAGCAGTGACCCCAAGTCTCTCCTGCAGCTGTTTCTCTCCTGACTGGCCACGATCACAGGTTCCTGCTCACTCCTTTTGGACTGTAGCTCCCTCCGAACCTGACCTCTAGAACTCTTCTCTACAGTTAGCTCTATCTAGATTTGGACATATCCCTTTCCTCTTTAAAAATAAGAGTTTAGGCCAGGTGTGGTGTCTCACACCTGTAATCCCAGCACTTTGGGAGGCAGAGGTGGGAAGATCACTTGAGCCCAGAGAGATGAAGACCAGCCCGGGCAATACAGTGATACCCCATCTCTACAAAAAATTTAAAAATTAGCTGGGTGTGGTGATGCATGCCTGCAGTCCCAGTTATATAGGGAGATGAAGTCAGAGGATCACTTGGGCCTGGGAGGTTGAGGCTGCAGTGAGCCGAGATTGTGCTACCATACTCCAGCCTGGGTGACAGAACAAGACGCTGTCTCAAACAAGCAAACAAACAAAAAATAAATAAGAGTTCACATACGTTCTTTAGAACACAATGAAGAACAAAATTGGGAATTTTCCAAAGGAAATTGATTAAGACCCTAATGTATGTAAAGTAACACTTTCCCAAAGAGTGACTGCTAACTTGTAGAAATAAATATTCTATATCTCAGGTAAGTTACAGTTTGATCACCCGTTGGCTCAGTAGGAATATTTGCCCTTTTCCCCAACATACTTCTCTGGCTGAAATGCTGAGCTCATCACGCTGGTGGAAGTTGTTCTGGTGAACTTTTCCTTCCTCTTAGTGCTTGGTTCCTAATTTCTTCTGCAGACACAGCTCCTGGTCACCCACTCTGCTTCTTTACTGTGCAACGTACTCATGTTGCCACCACCCTGCTCACAATGAGTTCGGCTCCGATTCTTGGCTCCTGAATGAGATCTGAGAAGTTCCTTTTCTTGATTTTAAGCCATTGGCATTGGATCTTTAAGCCACCCATATAATACAAGTTTCTAAGGACCCAAAGACTTTTAATCCCTACTTTTGGCTGACCCAATTCTTACTGTCTGGTTAATTAGTCTAAATCAGAGTTCCCCGGAGGGCTTGTTACAATGTAGAATCCTGGTCCCCACTGCCGGCACTGCCATGAGAATCTGCATTGTAGCAAGGCTCTCAGGCACTGTGTAGAAGTCTAAACTATGCCGTACACTTGGTACTTATTAAATGGAGGCACTTAATATGCCAGTAGTGCACCAGGGAAACATAAATGGCAATTTAAAACACGATTTTTGTATTAAAATAAACATAGGTATATTACGGGGTAGAATACACAACTCACAAAACTTTTCAAGTTAAAACAAGAAGCTAGGAAGTAATTTCTGGTTTATAGTAGGTAATTTCAAACTGTGCCCACAAGGATTTCGGCATGTGCAATTATTACCATCCTCCCTTTTGAGTAATTATGCTGGAAGGTCTGGGAAGCAGGACTTCTTTACCTGTTTCTGAAACTTAACATCTAGGCCTGATTCCGTTAATCATAATGTAGCTTTAATAGTGGCTGTGTCTTTCCCAAGGGACAGCACAGGCAATCTTCATGTCATAACCAGCAAAAGACTTCTCTTTTAGTTGAAAATTTGGTCATCTTATTGGACGACTACTTCCTGTTCCCTGTTTCAAGCCTGAATTCTCAGTGACGGTGTCTTCTGTAAGTTCTGATGAGATATTTCCCTGTCCTCTCCTCTACACCTCCATCTCCAGAGAGCTGGCTTTGTTTTTTTTGTTTTTTGTTTTTTTTTTTGAGATGGAGTCTTGCTCTTTCATCCAGGCTAGAGTGCGGTGATCTCAGCTCACTGCAACCTCCGCCTCCCAAGTTCAAGCGATTCTCCTGCCTTAGCCTCCTGAGTAGCTGGGATTACAGGTGTGTGCCACCACACCCGGCTAATTTTTGTAGTTTTAGTAAAGACGGAGTTTCATCATGCTGGTCAGGCTGGTCTCAAACTCCTGACTCTGTGATCTGCCCACCTTGGCCTTCCAAAGTGCTGGGATTACAGGTGTGAGCCACTGCACCCTGAGTTTGTTGTTTTTTTTTTTCAAAATCTGATTTTCCTCAGGGTTACAGTAGAAAGCATTTTATGCATGCAGTAGTAATAAGAGAACACCAAGAGAAGGGCTGTCCTCTATGCTCTCACAAATAACTGACATGTTTCCTTAGAGAATTTGGTTGATTCTATTGTGCTGAACATCTAAAGAGACACAGAAACTAGCAAAGAGGCCTCAGAGATGAAACTAGAAGTGAGTAGCCTACCAATTCCTTAGAAGACCATAAAAGATGCAGAGAAAAACTTGTGGAGTTATTGGAGGTAAACGCATAGGAATACATGAAAAATCATATTTGAATTTTGGTGGTAGAATCATACCTGATAAAATCCTTTACCAGCAACCACTGTTGTTAGAGGTTCCCGGCTCTATAAGATGGGAGAGAGTAGAAAAACCTCAGTTGTTATTTTAGCATCTCAGTACACTGACAACAGCCTTAAAACATCATTATTATTACTTCTCTTATAGGTTAGGAATCCTCTCTGGAACCATGTAGGAACTTCCTCCTGAGCAGAGCTGACACTGGTGATGAAGTGGGGTCATAATGAGAGAATTGTAAGGGAAACTGGTTGCAAATGCTGTACTTGTTCAGTTTATTTGGTCTTGCTTTAAAACAGTTCAAGTGGTAAAATCTCTCCTCAGTCACCAAGGAATCGTAGCTATGGCTAAGTAGCTGTGAATTTGAGAAGGAAATGTTTTATAAAGAACATTTTCATAGGATGCACCGGTTTATGGCCATGTTAGGGCTGACATAGTAACCGGGGTTGCGTGAGAGGTACTTGCATGCCAATTTATGCCTCACTGCAGGGAAAGGGCGAAAATATCAGAATTTCCTTTCCTTGCTATCATTACCATATCTGCCTTCTCCCTGTGCACATAAAGTATATGCCCGGAAAATGTTCAACCCTTTTATTTATTTATTTATTTATTTATTTATTTATTTATTTATCTGAGACAATCTCTGCCGCCTAGGCTGGAATGCAGTGGTGTGATCTCTGCTTGCTGCAACCTCTGCTTCCCGGGTTCAAGTGATTCTCCTGCCTCAGCCTTCCAAGTAGCTGGCATTACAGGCATGCACCACGACACTCAGCTAATTTTTGTGTTTTTAGTAGAGACAGGGTTTTGCCAGTTGACTCTGGAAGGTAACTGGATCAAGACCACTCCCTCTATTTGCCTTTTTTTTTTTTTTTTTTTTGAGACAAAGTCTCGCTCACTCGCTCAGGCAAGAGGCACGATCTCGGTTCACTGCAACCTCAGCCTTCTGGGTTCAAGC
>NW_012104576.1:1645134-1646893 GCF_000951045.1 Mandrillus leucophaeus
CACGCCATTGCACTCCAGCCTGGGTAACAGAGTGAGATTCCGTCCCCCCAAAAATAAAAATAAATAAAACATAAAATAGTAGCGCTATGGTCTCCCCTTTTCTTGTCACTCAGAGGTGGTCCTCCTGAGGAAATTGGAGCAATAGAAAACTCAGCTGCACTCTGCCTCTCTGCACGGGTGGTTTGTGCTGCCTTTGCTCTCAGGAAGTCTTGGGATCAAAAGTGCTGAGCACAAACAAAAGGGGTGGGCCAGCTTCCTTGCCCCTTTCAGTTCCTTGCCTTTCTGCACTTGAATAAAAAGATCCATGACACTGTTTTTGTGAGTAAGCTTAGATGAAGGGCTCTGGTAGGTTCCTTTTCAAACACCCAGGAAGTAATATGTCTTATAAAAAGTAACATTTGTATAATTAAAATAAGATAAAGTAATAAAATAATAAATAATAAGTTAACTTAAACTAGGCTGAATGTCTCCTAGAGAAGCTAACAATAGTAGTGTTTGAGTATAAGAAAATAGAGGAAAAAAATAGATTTCATGTGAAATCCAGACCACGCTGGACCCTTCTGATCTAATTAAAAACCTTTCAGCCTGGCTGGTTGGCTTGGCTGTTCCATGCTTTCTGTAGAGTATTTCCACCAGAATGTGGGAGTTCTGGGAAGCCTGAGGCCGTGTCTGATGTGCTGAGTGATAGGGATCTGGTTAATGTGGTTCCTGGAAGAAGCGATGACTTTTCCCTACGTGCTGCTTCTATTCTGAACACACCTCAAACCACTCAACATACTCCTTATAGATCTTGGTTAAAAGCCATTTCCCAGCCCCTGAAGTGCAGCTATGATACGTGGGACTATTTTTGAAATTTATCAGACAATGCACCATTATATACTTGAGGGAGACCTTAGATTTTATTTGTGAATACATTTTTATTTGAAATGAGATGTTTAACAATGTCAAAAGTATTGAAAAAATGGTAATCATGCCATCCCAACACAAATGCTGCCATTTTTTGCTTATTATAATGTTCATGTTTTATATAGCGGCAATTGTACTATCATTTTAACTCTGCTTTTTATTTTAATAACACTTCACATTTTTCACATTGCCATATATTTTTCTTAGCTATTTTTCTCAGTGGCTGCATCTTAATTTATTGTGTAATGTAACTACATTTTCTTGTTGACTGTTCAAATGTGACTTTTTTTCATTTCTTCTTTCATCATAGGGTTTTTGCTTCTACTGAATTATTTCCTTGGGATAAAGTCTTAGGAATAAAATTACTAGGCTAAAGTTTATGACAATCTTTGTTGTTCTGCCTGTTCTTTGGCATATTTCTTTTCCCAAAAATGTTTATAATACCAATGCCAACAGTAATATAGCAGTGAATGTATGACACTGTTTTTTTAAGCAAATTGCTGATACTATATATATATATTTTTTTGCTAATTCAGATGAAAATAAATCCTCAAGTTTGCTTTAGTATGCAGTTCTTTGGTTATGCTTGTGAAGATATAAATTATTTCTCCACGTTTGTTATTTGTATTTCCTGTTGTACCAATTATCAGTGTGGTAGGTTTCATAAAATTTCTCCTGTTTTGGATTCATCAGTTTTACAATGGGGGTTAGAAAACTTGCACAGCTGATTAGTCTCCATAAACTAACTAATTCTTTCATTGCTCTGAGGAATGACTTTACAATTTTTTATATATATAAAAGTATATATATAATCATGTATAAATATATGCAAATATATATTATATACAAATAT
>NW_012104576.1:1647505-1649661 GCF_000951045.1 Mandrillus leucophaeus
GTGAGCCACCACACCTGGCCAAAATGATATTTTGACTCACAAATGTTACTGAACAAATATTTGGAGCTACTGTTCATTGGGCTCTATGCTTTCCTTCTGTGGTCTCATTATAGTCCATATTTCATCTCATTGCAGAAAAAGTCAGCAGCAATAACCTTAAGCCAGTTACTCTCAGTGGAATAATAACTATTTTACCAGATAATTAGAACTTTAGAAGACTTAAGCTATTTAAGGCACATATTTTAGCTGAAGAGTCTAACTTTTCCAGCACATGTAAAGGCCTCTCTGTTATTGTCTAGGCAGACGGCATTGTTGCTGGACCAAAAAAAAAATCTGTCATCTTCCTCAAGTTCAATCAGTATCCTGAGTGCCTAGCACAATTCTTAATGTGTAGTAGGTGTGTGATCACTATCTGCTGAATACATGAATGAAGGAATGAATATAGCATGATCACAACATTATTCTTTTTTTTTTTTTTTTTTAACATGGAATTTCACTCTTGTTGCCTAGGCTGTAGTGCAATGGCACGATCTCAGTTCACTGCAACCTCTGCCTCCTGGGTTCAAGTGATTTTCCTGTCTCAGCCTCCCGAATAGCTGGGATTACAGGCACCCACCACCATGCCTGGCTAATTTTTTGTATTTTTAGTAGAGATGGGGTTTCACCATGTTAGCCAGGCTGGTCTTGAACTCCTGACCTCAAGTGATCCACCCACCTTGGTCTCCCAAAGTGCTGGCATTACAGTTGTGAGCCACCGTGCCTGGCCAACACTGCTATTTTAATAAATAGATGATACCAAAAGCCTGGCCAACTTTATTCCTACTACAAGTGGGATGTGTAAAGAGGATATAGATTCTTTATTTGATCTCTAACTGACGTGATCTTTTTTATGAGCTGGGAGCCCATTGGCTAGATAGTGGAGAGAAAATCTTTAGATCAGTTTAAATCTCCATTGGAAACAAAAATTGACACTCTCTTTTGAGGTTTAACTCAGCCTTTTTGGTAGAATTGAGCAGTCTTTCAGATTGGCCCTCTGTCTCCTGGCTTGTCTCTGAGATGCTACTCCAGGGACCACAGAGGCTGGGCTGACTTACGTCGCCACAGGAAAGGGGCCCCCAAAGTGGATTTGACTCTGCTCTGGCTGCCAGAGCTCATCCACATGTTGGTGGTTTCTTGGTCACTATGGCTGATGAACTCGTGGCCTATTCCTGTGCAAGTTGGTCAGGACCGTGAAGGTTTGGCCTTTTCTCATCAGATGATGGTGCTGCAGTCACTGCTGAGTGTCTGGCATATCCCCCATCTGTCCCTGACCCAGTCTGTATGTCTCTCAGGCACCTTAACAGCCACCAGCTCTCGGCTCAGTAGACCCAGACAGCCTTGGGCCACCAAATAGGCCACCTCTGCCTAACCACGGTGCTTCCTCTTCATAACTGGGCCAAGGCTGCCTCATGTTGGAGAAATACACAAAAACGCAAAAAAGAAAAGGAAGCTAGCATTTTCCCAAACATTACCTCTGTTCCATGAAAGAATGGGTGTTGACACATATTCACAAAGAAGTATATCGCATGACCCTTGGCGTGAAGAAACTTACAAATACATTTGGAAGGTGGCTTGGAGGAATGTCTTGAAATCTTAACTCAATATCTCATACCACCTATAAAACTGAGATTCAAACATTCTTGGCCTCTGCTTGCTTACTCACTCCTTGTCACTATGGAGGAAAGAGTGAAGGTTTATAAAGACAGAGGCCAAGAGTCTGGTGCTAATGGAAGTCCTTCCAAAGGAAAAGAATGATCAGGGGTATGGAATAGGTGTCATCCTCTCACACTTCATTCCAGATATCACTTTCCCACACTGGAAGGAACAAAGATGCCAGAGAGGCTCTGGTAGTGTCTCCGCTTTTGCTAGGACTGGCCCTAAGCTCTTTTGCTTCCTTTCCACCTTCTTACTGATTTTCTCTCCTTACTGCACTCCAACCTGCCACCCAAAAGACCGAGACAGCATGAAGAAAGCTACCCAGGCTTTTTTTCTCCTCTCTTCTACCCTACTACAGTGGAGAACCAACCAATCTCCATCTTGCAAATGGGGGATCTTAATAATGTTGACTGCCTTAAAAAACAAGTGCAGTATTTACTTTCATAAGATGTTTGACCTCC
>NW_012104576.1:1649711-1657184 GCF_000951045.1 Mandrillus leucophaeus
AGTGGATTTGACTCTGCTCTGGCTGCCAGAGCTCATCCACATGTTGGTGGTTTCTTGGTCACTATGGCTGATGAACTCGTGGCCTATTCCTGTGCAAGTTGGTCAGGACCGTGAAGGTTTGGCCTTTTCTCATCAGATGATGGTGCTGCAGTCACTGCTGAGTGTCTGGCATATCCCCCATCTGTCCCTGACCCAGTCTGTATGTCTCTCAGGCACCTTAACAGCCACCAGCTCTCGGCTCAGTAGACCCAGACAGCCTTGGGCCACCAAATAGGCCACCTCTGCCTAACCACGGTGCTTCCTCTTCATAACTGGGCCAAGGCTGCCTCATGTTGGAGAAATACACAAAAACGCAAAAAAGAAAAGGAAGCTAGCATTTTCCCAAACATTACCTCTGTTCCATGAAAGAATGGGTGTTGACACATATTCACAAAGAAGTATATCGCATGACCCTTGGCGTAAAGAAACTTACAAATACATTTGGAAGGTGGCTTGGAGGAATGTCTTGAAATCTTAACTCAATATCTCATACCACCTATAAAACTGAGATTCAAACATTCTTGGCCTCTGCTTGCTTACTCACTCCTTGTCACTATGGAGGAAGGAGTGAAGGTTTATAAAGACAGAGGCCAAGAGTCTGGTGCTAATGGAAGTCCTTCCAAAGGAAAAGAATGATCAGGGGTATGGAATAGGTGTCATCCTCTCTCACTTCATTCCAGATATCACTTTCCCACACTGGAAGGAACAAAGATGCCAGAGAGGCTCTGGTAGTGTCTCCGCTTTTGCTAGGACTGGCCCTAAGCTCTTTTGCTTCCTTTCCACCTTCTTATTGATTTTCTCTCCTTACTGCACTCCAACCTGCCACCCAAAAGACCGAGACAGCATGAAGAAAGCTACCCAGGCTTTTTTTCTCCTCTCTTCTACCCTACTACAGTGGAGAACCAACCAATCTCCATCTTGCAAATGGGGGATCTTAATAATGTTGACTGCCTTAAAAAACAAGTGCAGTATTTACTTTCATAAGATGTTTGACCTCCAAGTGACATTTGATACGTATTTGTATTGTTATTCTTTTAGCAAAAACAAAAAAAAAATTAGTAAATATCTTGATTGAAATTAGGCTGCTATTAAACTTGTTTCAGATGTCCTGAGCCTGTGCCAGCAGGGAAATGGGGAACCAGTGGCGGTGAATTAGGAGGTCTAAGAAGCAGCCAGTCCGTGATCTGCTATTTTCAGCAAGTAAATTCTCCACTGAGAGTGGGAGGTTGCATGCTTTGCTGGGAATGGTGGAAGAAACAAGTCACATTCTGTTTGGCTGTCAGAGAGGCACTCACCCCCTAACAGTCAGGGAAATGCTTCTGAATAAACTTCCACCAAGTGAACTGTGGGCAATAGTCGGATATCACCCTCTAAAGTCTCCCCGTGGGCAAATCCCAGCCAGGGTGTCCAGGCTCACTTAAGGAAGGGAGTTCTGGTGCCCACTGCCTGCTCCTGGCAGCTGTAGGAAAATGGAAGCAGTTTCCTGGAATCTGAGACAGGAATGGTGGGGGGCACAGAGGGTGCCACTTTGCTTCCTATAAGCAGCACCTCTCCTCGTTACATAATTTCCCCCCAAGCCCACGCAATAGGCAAAATGCATGCTAAAGAGGCTTTCCTTAGCCAAAATATAATTTTCTGCACACTGTGATTAACAAAGCCTTCTTCTTCGCACCATGGGTCTATGATTGGCCCTGATTACTCAACAATAGGACGTCAGGGATAGGGTACTTGGTTTCCTATCTCATTCTCTCCCTTTTCTCCCATCAAGCAATAATCATGGTGATTCTCAAATGCTAAACTCACTAAGGGCTGATCTGCTGCGCTTGCTACTTATCCAACCAATTTAGCAGCAAGGCCCTCTTGGGACCTCATCTCTAGTTTAAATCGTCTTCCCCCACACCTGAGAGTGAATGAAGACGTTGTCTGATCTGATGAGAATACAGGGTGATTTGTTGTGTGGCTGGTTGAATCTCAGCTGAAGGGCAGAGGTGGTGGTGGCCTATGTGGATACTGGAATATGGTTGCACCCATGACCTTTCTTCACCTGCCCCCATCTGGGTGCCCACCAGCCCTTCTAGGTACATGCTGGGCTGCATGTGCCATGGCAGGGCAAGTGATGGAGAGTTGCAGGACACCATGGGGACACCTCTGCTTTGCACATGAAGAAGAAAGTTGGGACCCAGGGGGCTGATTGTCCTATACAGACTCAGAGGGTCAGTGTGTCAATGTCCCCACCCCCATCCTCACTCAGGGAATGATTTGATCCGAACTCTACTGGGGGCATGTGTGACAGGCACCATGGCAAGGCTGCCCTTTCAAAGAACCACGAGGGGTCAGTGACAGGACTTCATGAACTTGTTAGCAGGGTGCGTTTGTCTTTCGGTTCCCTTATATACCTTTTCAGACCCCTATTCATTTCCATAGGTTCTCTACTTTGAATATGTGGCACTGTGTCACCCATGCATTACCCAAACTATTCCTAAATATTTCTTGAAAGTATCTTAGCTAGCAAGAGAATCAGAACTTTTTAACTTGGCAAAAATCTTTTCTTCCTATATTGACTCGCCTCAACCCCCAAGTGTTCCCTTGGGCCTTATTTCTATCTAAACTAACTGTTAGTATTGAGTTTTTCTGCCCTGAATCTTTCCTGAATTCCACTTCTTCTGCCAAAACTTGCCTTCCCTTGGTCTCCTCACTTTAACCTCTTTCCAGAAAACTGGTGGAGTCCATGCGTTGAAACAAGAGCTAAACAGACAATAAGCAATATCATATATCTGTTGTAATTGTTGATACAATACCTTGCCCAAAGAAGTGACTTCAATGTCAGGACTCTTAGACCCTCTGTCAGGGAAGTGGATGGATGGGGTGGAATACATCAACTTTTCAGAGCCCTTCAATTCCCATTCGCTGCCCACTCAGATTACGCTTAGGGTAGCTTAATTGCCACACACACCCTTGTTCCAAAGCTAGATGTGGGGCATCTCTTTAGAGTGGCCATTTTTTCCCACCAGAAAATTAAGAACTATGATCTAAACAGCAGTACTTTATGAAATAAGTTGTGAATTTGTGGATAGAACAAAGAGAATTCTATAAAAACACATTACTTAGGTATACAATAAAAATAATTCTTATCCAAAAGGAACCGATTGTAAGGAATTGGAAGTTTCTCAGAATATTGAAGCTATGTGGTTGTACAGTTGCCGTGTTGGGTACTACGGTGACAGGGCCACACATAATGGAGGGAGAGCCTGGGGTCAGGAGACCATAGTGATTATCACGGCGGTGCCACTAGCTAGATGTGTGACTTAGAACAGGTCCTCTAACACTTGAGGATGTCCTTCTTCTTATCCTCTAAACAAGAGAGAAAATGGAAAATAGGAACATACAGTGTTGACTGCAGCATCGGACGAACCTCAGTATCACTTACGATGCTGGCTCTGCCATGTGTTAAGTAGTGTGACTTTAAGCAGATGACATCGCAGCTCTGAGCAGCAGTTTCCTCATCTGTTAAATATGGGTAATAACTGTAGCCAGCTCATTAGGATACACAAGGTATGGTTAACAAAGTCATTATTGTTGAATAATAAATGGTAGCTATAATTATAAAATTAAAGTGTTGTGATCAGATTAATTGGATTCAGGATTCCTTCCTATTTTAATCTACTTACTGGGAGACAAGGAGAAAGGAAATCGAAGGAAACTTTTATAGGCTATTACTACATCCTTATTTTTCTCCATTTACCTCAGTGATGTAGAATAACCTAACACACTTTCCAGACCTGAAAGACTCAGCCAGTTCCCTTCTCACCTAACTCCCAACCAGGAACATTTCGGAAGAGGTAGACTGTATATCTTAAGCAGAATTCCTCAGTTTCATTTACCGAATGAGCTCTGTCGGGAATCCAGAATCCATCTCTCCAATAGTGACCTTCCCCGGTGAAAATTAAAGACTCATTCATCTAAAGATGGCCAAATGTAAAATTGCACTTGTAAACTAACACAAGCTAAATCATCATTCTTCAACTTTGTGGCAAATAGGAAGTTTTTAACCTCAGAACACTTAAGAATTTGGGTTTTAAGAAGCCATAACCCAAAGGTAATACATGAATCTTTTGCAAGGGAACTTCCTTCCATACTGCTTTGCTGTGGTTTTCATCCCACCCACCTAAACCTCATGAAAGTAAAAATAACGATCAATCATGCAAAGTGGGACTTGTCTGAAAGAACTGAAATGCGATAGAGGATAAGTGCCAGCAATGCATTGTAGCAGACGCGGGTTATCAAGCCAGGAGATGATTCATTCATATTTGGCACTGACTGAGGGAAGGGTAGAGATGAATCCCAGAGCCACTGCACTGTGTCCTGACCTCTTGGTGTTCACTTCTGCCCTCCTGCAGCACATCATTTGAGTAGCCTGGGTGCCCATGTAAGTCAGTAGCTACAGTCCGCAAAGAGAGTGTGCCCAGATCCGCGCTCAGGGCCTCAAGAAACCAGAGTGGTGACTGCTAGGAAAACTTAGCTCATTATTTTCTGATCTTTCCCTTAAACCAGAACTTTATGAAAAAATCACGTGTATACTCCCCACTGCCTTGTAAAATAGTCTTTCAACCTTGTGGGTTGATAGATGAGTGATGGATGATGCTTTTGCCGTGTAAAGATAGAGTGAAGCAGAGGTAACTTTGAGGGTGCAGGATTAACTCCAATCACTGCAATTCCAGCGAGTACAGCCACCCGACAGATCCCTCATGAGTCCAGGTGCTCCATGCAAGCCCAGAGGGCAAGTACTTTCTCTCCTTTCCAAGCCACTTTGATTAATTCATTCATCTTATCAACTCATTTAAAAAATACTTATTAACCATGAACTAGGTGCCTTAAATGGAAAGATAAAGGCATCGTAGTTCTTGACTTCAAGAAGCTCATCGTCTTGAAGACTGGCAGTGATAACAGAGAAAACAAGAGATGCTGCTGCTGCAGATGGGTGACCTCAAAGTGCTGCGGGAGCCCATGGAAGAACGTGGAGAACTCCTCAAAGGCTCCTGAGGAAACACCATCTGAGACCAAAGAGAGCGGTGACACCGGACCAAGGCGAAAGTGGCTCTCATCAACGAAGGAGTAGGATTCCAGGTAGCAAATGTCATCTAAAACTCGAGTGACGGCCAGGTGCCGTGGCTCATGCCTATAATCCCAGTACTTTGGGAGGCCAAGGTGGGAGGATCATCTGAGGTCAAGAGTTTGAGACCAGCCTGGCCAACATGGAGAAACCCCGTCTCTACTAAAAATACAAAATTAGCCAGGCATGGTGGCAGGCACCTGTAATCCCAGCTACCCAGGAGGCTGAGGCAAGAGAATGTCTTGAATCCAGGAGGCGGAGGTTGCAGTGAGCCAAGATCACGCTGTTGCACTCCGGCTTGGGCAACAAGAGTGAAACTCCGTCTCAAAAACAAACAGACAGACAGGCAAACAAAAAAACAAAAACTCAGTGACATTTTGAAACATCCATTTAATTTCAGCAGTTTAATTTCTGAAGTTTAGTCAGAGACTGAAAAGGCCTTGTTCTTCCTGCCCGACTCCTGCATCTGAGTCAAAGTGCCGAGCTGCACAGAAACAAGAGATTGTACCACGCTGGCTTTCTGGAGGGATGCTGGAGGTGGGCTTCCATGCTGTCTCGTGGACCACAGACACTCCTGACTATGGAAGGATGCAATCAAGACAGGTGGAAGGCAGTGAGGGCTCACTGGAGTAGGAGAGAATTGAGCTGAATAAGTTCACAATCTTTCTAGGGCATACAGGATTTGGAAAGGGTGGGCACTAGGAGGCGTGGTGTAACAAATGGAGCTGTTGTCCCAACCCTGCCACAACTAACCCTAGCATATCTCAGTTCACCCACTTCTTTGGGAAGCAAAAATATGGTAGTAGAGGATGCCTGGAGTAGCCTACGAAGTATTCCAGGCATTCTGTCTTGCTGAAACTGTGGATACTCATTATCATCATTTTAAACAGTAAACCCATCAATGAGCGCGATGCCTGGTGTTTTGTGTCGTGTGAGACTTTCAACCCACATTGATGTGCAGCAACTCATATCACCCACCTCACTGGGTTGCTGGGAAGATGAAGTGAGAGTGTTTTATTAACTGAACAGTACCATAGAAACACAGAGTATTCATGTTATTTTATTATTATCAATCCTCACAAAATCCTGGGAGGCGGGACAGGCAGGCATTATTAACTCTCATTTTTGAGTTGCAGGAACAAGGAAGATGGGGAGGGAAATGCAATGTGTAGACTAAGAAAAGCTGTGAATGCTTATCTTCCTGGCGGAAAAAAAAAAAAAAAAGAAAATGAAGTAGTAGATTTTGTACACTCTCTTCTAATCCAGTAATTTCAAGCTTAGAAAATGTGGTTTGATTGAATTTTACTTTTTTCAAGGATTTCTCTGAGAGCATAGTCAGAAAGAGATCTTTTTTCCTCCATTCTTCACCTTATAAACATTACATTTGGCATGGTTATCATGGAGAATGAAAAAAAACTTCACTGCAGCAGATTTTTTTTTTTCTTGGTGACGATTGACTTAAAAAAAATTAAAAAAGAGAGAAAGTGTGTGTTTGGGAGGGGCAGGCAGGCAGGTGCAGGAATGATCACCAGCACAATGTTCGCTTGCCTTTCCCTGGGGGACAGAGCAGTTTCTGAGCACCAGAGGATCTTTGTTCCTGCCGGCTCTCCTCTGCTCACCCTGACATCGATCCCCTCTGTGAAGGGTCTTTGTCATCTGTGGCTCTAAGTGCTGTGGCGGCTGCGGGCTGATGAGAGGGGCGGCTGTGTTTGGGCGCCCAGGAGTGCTTCGTGGCTAGAGTTCCCCGCTGAAGAGGGCTTTATCTTGATGGAAGGAGCCAGTGGCCAGACACCATGAATGATCTTGCCCTTTGCATCAGCTCCAGGACAATGTACTGTTCAAACCGGCTAGCCTGTGAGCCAGTCACAGTTGTTGCTCTTTTAGGTGGGGTCCAGGGAAGATGGATGGCGAGTAGACGGATTTCAATCAGGAATCAGGCCCGTCTAAGCCAGGGGAGAGGTCACACTGAAAGCAGCATTCACTGGAAAACGGGGACCCTCCCGACAGCTTCAGGCAAGACCCATGCTAAAGAAATAGGATATGATTTGAGTGAGGATGGCTCTAGGTTTGGGGCTGTCCCATTTTCTGTCTTTGTCTCAGTGCAATTATTAATGGTGTTCCCTCTCACCCTCAAAAGTCACTCTAATTTTAGGCATGACACTGTGCCTGAGATGCTACAATGTCCTGACACAGATTGGCCAATATTAAAACTCTGCCTAACATTTACTGACCACTCATTAGGTGACTGCAATGGTGAACCCAAAGATTCCTTCCTTCTTTCCTTCCTTCCTTCCTTCCTTCCTTCCTTCCTTCCTTTCTTTCTT
>NW_012104576.1:1658680-1662035 GCF_000951045.1 Mandrillus leucophaeus
TAGTATTAAAAGTCTCCTAAGAAGTCTACGTAACATTTCCTTTCTATTTCTAAGATTGAATTTTTGTCACTTGTATCCCTCTGAGGCTCTGAAATCAAGGCATTTATCGTGTAGCCCTAACAGGCATCTTCTATATCACTGATTCAAGCAAAATCTTTTGGATACCTTGATTGTGGGCTGATTCGATTAAATAAACCAAGGAAACAAAGGAAAATACATTCATCTCCTCTCCTGCAGTTTATCAAGAAGGTCCTTGGATTGCAAGGATTCTTTACTCAATCTCTACTTCTTTATTTCAAGATTACAAAATGTAAAGGGCTATCTTAACCAAGGACAAAAACCTCTACCTACATTAGCAATTAACATTAACCCTCTTTTATAATCATTCCATTTTCCCTCCTGCTGTTCTAGGGAAATCTGAATTAAAAAGCCTGGTGCTGCTCAAGGGCAATTAATAGCACCGAGATGACAAAAGATCTTAGAACAGCTGACAAAGTGGCCCTGGGAGGGAACTGGGCCCCGGCTCAAAGTCACGGTGGGAAGTGTGTGCCCCGTGCTGCACGGGCTTTACGCATGAAGAATGAAAAGATTTTCATCACCCAGGATAATGCAATTAAAAAGTACACCACCAGAAGCCACCCCATGCCAACTTGTTCAAAATTGGGCCTCAGACCCAGGGACCGAATTGAAATTCGAAGCTGAAACATCTCCATCGGCAGAGAGGGAGGGGAAGCGGGGATTTGCCTGCCTCCTTGTGCAGACAGGTGCCTGTTAGGGGAATGGAGGGGACATATGTTCATTGCCCATGGTAAGAAATGATTAGAGGATCTAGGAAGGGTGGACAGAGGGAGACGTGACTAATGTCAGAGGAGAAGCTAATTAAAAGGAGGATGTTGGGTCTCTTTTATTCCTTTCTGCTCAGTGTTTCTGCTCTGTGCTGTACACACACAATTTAGCATGCATGGAGAAAGGAGAACAACCATCTCTAATTGCCCGAAAATGACATAGTATTTGTTGTCCTGAATGCCGCTTTGCCCAGGTGGAAATTGTTTTCCTGATTAGCCTGCTCACACAGACTGCTGTGGTCCACTGTACAGTTGGGATTTTTTTCTCTCTCTCTAATCTCAGTGAGATGAACACAATTCACGCTGTTGATTGCTGAAACAACAGGAGTAATCGTTCCAGACAATGACCACGACTCCACACTGTCAAGAGCACCAGGGGAGAGGGAAAGGTCCCCTTCACTAAGCAGAGCCGCATGGAGAGCGGGTAGGCCTGGCCCGCTTCCCATTCCTCCTCCAGCTGGTCTCTGGAAGCTATACTGCTTCTGCTGCAAGACACACAGGTCACAAGGTTTACCCTTCTTACCCAACTCCTGACATGCTTCTATAATGGTAATAGGTCAGTTGCCCAATGCACACAGCAGGTCACCACATTGCAGAGAGAAAGGGGTTTAATCATATGGCCACCAATTGAGGAGATGGGAGGAAACCTCCAATCTGTCTCCCTGAGGAGTCTGGGGCTAGAATTTTTAAGGGCTTTGGAGTGGTCTGAAGTTTGGAGATCATTGATTGGTCAGAATGCAGAATGAAGTCATCGGACAAGGAGATGAAGAAGCTGTATTTTCATGCTGCTTCTCTTCCTCCATGGGGGTCTTCAAACCAGTGGGCATCAGCTGTTTCACTGGGATTCAGGATGTGAAAAACACCTTAAGTAAAAGCCTTATGACCTAATGCTGGAGATCCTATCTATCTTTAACAAAAGCCTTGTGATTCTAACTCCAAAACTCCTATCTCTGGGAACAATGGGAATGCAAATGGTGAGAATCTACTGCTACATGACTTTCCACTACAAGGAAGTGGGCCAAAGTACAGCCTGATAAATGCTTAATTAAAACTCGATTTCTGTTCATTCTTGTTAACCCTGTGAGTTCACTTCCCATCCCTGAGGTTACTGGTAGAGCACACACACTCCACCAGCAAGCTTGGCCAGCCTGTTGAGCTTTAACCAGCAGGCATTGTGCTACAGTTGACTGGTTCACGTGGATTTGTTACCATTAAACCTTCAATGTGAAGGGATAATTTTCACTTTTCTGTCCAATCACAAATGTTTTCTATGGAATATGTGGTGGGAAAGAGTGAAGGGATATACAAAAAAAAAAAGTGGGGGAGAAAATGCACATACACGCAACAGCTAAGGGAGCCAAAAATGTTTCCACTACAATAATAAGACAGCCAAATAAAAAGAGGTCCCTGGCGAACCCATGTCTGGCCTGTGCACTGGGAGGGTGGGGTGGAGCCACAGAAGATCATGCCATTTGCAGCGGGGAGGAGCCTGGCCCCTTGTGTTCCTGGGTGGTAACCTGGGATTCAGTCTATGAGATGGGGACCTGTTAACAGGAACCTCTCTTGCTTTGCTGAGTTTCTTTCCTTTTTGCCCAATAAATTCCATTTTTCTCACCCTTCCATGTATCCATGAGCCTAATCTTTCCTGGTCCTGTGACAAAGATCCTGCTTTTAGCTTAACTAAGGAGAACGTCCTACAACAGTAATACTGACAGCTAAAATTTGCTGATTCCTCTGTGCCAGGTAGTGTGCCAAGCCTTCATGTGTGCCATTTTTAAATGTCCACAATAAACCCAGAAGGTAGATCCTTTTATGGCACCCATTCTACCAATGGGAAAGCTGAAGCATAAGGAAGTTAAAGAAAGCATCAGAGCTGAAATCCGTACTGGCCAATCTGTCTCTGAACTTGATCCAGACTCCTAGCCAAGAGCCCCGCAAGCTGAATGTCCAAGGAGAACAGAGAGAAGCCAAGATTCTTAATGATGGGACCCATTTCTGGTTAATAAAATGAGATGACTGTTGGCCACAACATGGATGGAGCTGGAGGCCATTTTCCTTAGCTAACTAATGCAGGAACAGAAAACCAAACGCAACGTGTTCTCACTTATAAGTGGTAGCTAAATGATGAGAACACATGTACACATAGAGGGGAGCAACACAGAATTGGGGCCTATCAGGGGCTGGAGGGTGGCAGCAGGGAGAGGATCAGGAAAAATAACTAATGGTTTGTGAACTCAGAAAATCTGAGACAGGTCTCAGTTAACTTAGAAAGCTTATTATGGCAAAATTGAGGATGCACCCGTGACAGCCTCAGGAGGTCCTGATGACATGTGCCCAAGGTGGTCAGGGCACAGCTTAGTTTTATACATTTTAGGGAGACATGGGACATCAATCAGTGTACGGAAGAAGTACATTGGTTGTGTCTGGAAAGGCGGGACAACTTGAAGCAAAGGCAGGAAGACTGGAAGCAAGGAGGAGCTTCCAGGTCACAGGTGAGACACAAATGGTTA
>NW_012104576.1:1663745-1665986 GCF_000951045.1 Mandrillus leucophaeus
CTTTTCTTTCTTTTTTGTCATCCAGTCTGGAGTGCAGTGGCACAATGATAGCTCACTGCAGCCTTGAACTTCTGGGTCCAAGTGATCCTCACTTCTCAGCCACCAGGTAACTGAGACTACAGGCACACACCACTGTGCCAGGCTAATTTTTAAATATTTTTGTAGAGTTAGTGTGTTAGTCCATTGTGTTGCTATAAAGGAATACCTGAGACTGGGTGATTCATAGAGAAAAGAGGTTTATGGTACTGCAGACTTCATAAGCATGGCACCAACATCTGTTCAACCTTTGGTGAGGCCTCAGGAAGCTTTTACTCAGGGTAGAAGGGAAGGGGAGCAGGCATGTCACATGGTGAGAAAGGGAGCAAGAGAGCAAGGAGGAGGTGCCAGGCTCTTTTTAACTATTAGGTCTTGCAAGAATTAATGGAGAGAAAAATCAATGCATATTCACAAGGAGGAAACCAAGCCATACATGAGAGATCCACCCCCATGACCCAAACACCTCCCACCAGGCTCCACCTCCAACACTGGAAAGCACCTTTCAGCAGGAGATTTGGAGGGGACAAACCTCCAAACCATATCAGATAGGATCTTGCTATGCTGCCCAGGCTGGTCTTGAACTCCTGTCCTCCAGTGATTCTCCCACCTTGACTTCCCTAAACACTAGGATTACAGGCATGAGCCACTGCATCTGTCCCCCAAGATTTCAAATATTTCAAACCTCCTTTGTTATTTGACATCATGCTGAAAGGCATCATGATTTGATGAAAATGAGAGAGATCACTATAACTGAGAGCTCCATGGTGGAGCCCAGCTTCCCAGGGCTTGCAGCAGATTCAAAGCTGAGTGGTTTCTCAAACAAAACACTGTCACCTGCAAAATGGTGGCAAGAAGCCACTGGGTGCTTGAGGGTCTTCTGTCTTCTCATTGAAGGGGGAATGTGGGGTTGAACTAGGATGAATATGTGAAATTGGATTTTGTGAGTACGAAGAGCCACACTTTTTGTATTTCTGATGATTACCATTGAAGGAAAAACAAATATTCATATACCACAATACAGAGTGGATTTTTTTTCACATTGCCTAAAATAATTTTTTATACAAAAAAAGTTGTGAAAGAATACAACTCTGGACATAATTGCAACACCATATTTATCTATAGGCTCTGTTGAAGAAGCTGGTAAAATAATAATTCTATTTTAAAAAAAGGAAAACATGACTTCTTTCTCTTGGTGTGAAGATAGTAGATTACCTTACCTGTTGGTGCTAAAATTCTATTCGGAATCTTTTAAATTCTACAACAAGGTCTTGATCCTTCAACTTTTTATTCTAAATCCCACACAGGTGCCCTTTTGTGATACTTTATTGTTTCATCTGCCAACGGCAGTATAGATAGTATTAAAAGTCTCCTAAGAAGTCTACGTAACATTTCCTTTCTATTTCTAAGATTGAATTTTTGTCACTTGTATCCCTCTGAGGCTCTGAAATCAAGGCATTTATCGTGTAGCCCTAACAGGCATCTTCTATATCTCTGATTCAAGCAAAATCTTTTGGATACCTTGATTGTGGGCTGATTCGATTAAATAAACCAAGGAAACAAAGGAAAGTACATTCATCTCCTCTCCTGCAGTTTATCAAGAAGGTCCTTGGATTGCAAGGATTCTTTACTCAATCTCTACTTCTTTATTTCAAGATTACAAAATGTAAAGGGCTATCTTAACCAAGGACAAAAACCTCTACCTACATTAGCAATTAACATTAACCCTCTTTTATAATCATTCCATTTTCCCTCCTGCTGTTCTAGGGAAATCTGAATTAAAAAGCCTGGTGCTGCTCAAGGGCAATTAATAGCACCGAGATGACAAAAGATCTTAGAACAGCTGACAAAGTGGCCCTGGGAGGGAACTGGGCCCCGGCTCAAAGTCACGGTGGGAAGTGTGTGCCCCGTGCTGCACGGGCTTTACGCATGAAGAATGAAAAGATTTTCATCACCCAGGATAATGCAATTAAAAAGTACACCACCAGAAGCCACCCCATGCCAACTTGTTCAAAATTGGGCCTCAGACCCAGGGACCGAATTGAAATTCGAAGCTGAAACATCTCCATCGGCAGAGAGGGAGGGGAAGCGGGGATTTGCCTGCCTCCTTGTGCAGACAGGTGCCTGTTAGGGGAATGGAGGGGACATATGTTCATTGCCCATGGTAAGAAATGATTAGAGGATCTAGGAAGGGTGGACAGAGGGAGA
>NW_012104576.1:1666701-1682056 GCF_000951045.1 Mandrillus leucophaeus
ATGAAGAAGCTGTATTTTCATGCTGCTTCTCTTCCTCCATGGGGGTCTTCAAACCAGTGGGCATCAGCTGTTTCACTGGGATTCAGGATGTGAAAAACACCTTAAGTAAAAGCCTTATGACCTAATGCTGGAGATCCTATCTATCTTTAACAAAAGCCTTGTGATTCTAACTCCAAAACTCCTATCTCTGGGAACAATGGGAATGCAAATGGTGAGAATCTACTGCTACATGACTTTCCACTACAAGGAAGTGGGCCAAAGTACAGCCTGATAAATGCTTAATTAAAACTCGATTTCTGTTCATTCTTGTTAACCCTGTGAGTTCACTTCCCATCCCTGAGGTTACTGGTAGAGCACACACACTCCACCAGCAAGCTTGGCCAGCCTGTTGAGCTTTAACCAGCAGGCATTGTGCTACAGTTGACTGGTTCACGTGGATTTGTTACCATTAAACCTTCAATGTGAAGGGATAATTTTCACTTTTCTGTCCAATCACAAATGTTTTCTATGGAATATGTGGTGGGAAAGAGTGAAGGGATATACAAAAAAAAAAAGTGGGGGAGAAAATGCACATACACGCAACAGCTAAGGGAGCCAAAAATGTTTCCACTACAATAATAAGACAGCCAAATAAAAAGAGGTCCCTGGCGAACCCATGTCTGGCCTGTGCACTGGGAGGGTGGGGTGGAGCCACAGAAGATCATGCCATTTGCAGCGGGGAGGAGCCTGGCCCCTTGTGTTCCTGGGTGGTAACCTGGGATTCAGTCTATGAGATGGGGACCTGTTAACAGGAACCTCTCTTGCTTTGCTGAGTTTCTTTCCTTTTTGCCCAATAAATTCCATTTTTCTCACCCTTCCATGTATCCATGAGCCTAATCTTTCCTGGTCCTGTGACAAAGATCCTGCTTTTAGCTTAACTAAGGAGAACGTCCTACAACAGTAATACTGACAGCTAAAATTTGCTGATTCCTCTGTGCCAGGTAGTGTGCCAAGCCTTCATGTGTGCCATTTTTAAATGTCCACAATAAACCCAGAAGGTAGATCCTTTTATGGCACCCATTCTACCAATGGGAAAGCTGAAGCATAAGGAAGTTAAAGAAAGCATCAGAGCTGAAATCCGTACTGGCCAATCTGTCTCTGAACTTGATCCAGACTCCTAGCCAAGAGCCCCGCAAGCTGAATGTCCAAGGAGAACAGAGAGAAGCCAAGATTCTTAATGATGGGACCCATTTCTGGTTAATAAAATGAGATGACTGTTGGCCACAACATGGATGGAGCTGGAGGCCATTTTCCTTAGCTAACTAATGCAGGAACAGAAAACCAAACGCAACGTGTTCTCACTTATAAGTGGTAGCTAAATGATGAGAACACATGTACACATAGAGGGGAGCAACACAGAATTGGGGCCTATCAGGGGCTGGAGGGTGGCAGCAGGGAGAGGATCAGGAAAAATAACTAATGGTTTGTGAACTCAGAAAATCTGAGACAGGTCTCAGTTAACTTAGAAAGCTTATTATGGCAAAATTGAGGATGCACCCGTGACAGCCTCAGGAGGTCCTGATGACATGTGCCCAAGGTGGTCAGGGCACAGCTTAGTTTTATACATTTTAGGGAGACATGGGACATCAATCAGTGTATGGAAGAAGTACATTGGTTGTGTCTGGAAAGGCGGGACAACTTGAAGCAAAGGCAGGAAGACTGGAAGCAAGGAGGAGCTTCCAGGTCACAGGTGAGACACAAATGGTTACCTTCTTCTGAGTTTCTGACTAGCATTTCCAAAGGAGACAAATCAGATATGCACTTATCTCAGTGAGCAGAGGGGTGACTTTAAATAGAATGGGAGGTAGGTTTGCCTTGAGCAGTTCCAGGCTTGAGTTTTTCTTAGTGACTTTGGAGCTCGAGATATTTTCCTTTCACAGGGTACTAGGCTTCATACCTGGGGGATGAAATACTCTGTACAACAAACCCCCATGACACAAGTTTACCTACAGAACAAACCTGCATATGTACCCCTGAACTTAAAAGACAAAAAAAAATAAAACAAAAAACCACATGAAAAATGGCAGCTACTGCAATGTGCTGCAAATGAGTTGTCCAGCCAAACCAAATAATGGGCTTTCCGGAGCAGTGACCATTTATGTCATTTATGTCTACACCCACCTTTGTGCTTATCTTATGCAGAGCAGCAGCAGCTATGGGGCCTCTGGTGTGACAATGATTCATACACAAAGATTCTTGAGAAAGACATAGAGTTGCAGCCTGAAACCTAGAGCATAAGAAGGTGATTTTATCCAGGACTCACAACACAAAATGTGCTTGGGAAGGAGAAGGGGGAGGGAGGGGCTGGAAGGAGGAAGGTGGGGAGAAGTGTTTCTTAAAAGGTGCAATTCCTTTGGGAAGAGTGTGCACGTCTATGAATGGTAGGGAAGAGAGAGGGCTACTCTAAAAGCTAAAACCTCCTTCTCTTCAGAATGAATAGCTCTTCTCGTTTGTGCTCTATTGGCAATTAATGATACACTATCACATAACATCTCCTTTACTACTATATTGTATTGTTGTTTCCAGCTTTATTGTTTAATTCCTCATGTGTTATCAACCTGTCTTCCAAACTCTAAGGTAAGCTCTTTGGTGCGGGGGGAAATGAAATTTTAAGATTACTTTTAACACCTATCATACCTAATAGAAACGTAGTCCATATTTATCTGTTGATAAGATGCCTGTACTTACTCTTTTTCTCTTAGTTTATGGTAACAAAAAGTAATTTCACTTAAGATGTACCAGAAGGGCTCAAAGAAGAATAGTAGAAGGAATCTTTTCACCACTACTTCAGCTACTTTTTTCATGTATCCAACCATCTGCCGAGCCATTATCCAGTGTTCCTAGAATTATGCCAGTGAGAAGGGTACAACAAAGAATAAGTACATGGCCATGTCTCTAGGATCTCACAGACTAAAGGAGGAAGGAAGACAGGTCATGCCTACTAACAGGGGAAAATGAAAACACTTGAAGGTCTCAGAGCTGGTAAGCATGTCCTCACACACCTGTCTATTAACCCATTCATTCAACCAATAAAAATTTATTGAGCATCTACTGAAAATTGGGGTACATCTATGAATGAGAGATAGAGATCATATTCTCATGATCTGTCTCATTCTAAGCGATGAGACAGATATTTACAAAATCATGCCAATGCTTATTTAATTATGAATGAAATGAAGAAGAAACCTCTTCAAGTACAAGTTTATATGCCAGTCTACAATGGGTGGGTATGGGGCTAATCTAGATTTGGACAAGAATGGGGGTAGTCAGACAAGTATTTTCCACAGAAGTTTCCATGCAGGTGATACTTGAAGGTGAAGAAAGGTTAGCCAAAGGAAAAATAATAGAGAATGGTAGAGAATTTCAGGTATCTCAGTTGGATGGCATAAGAGCTTGGCACAAAAAATGAAGTGAAATAAGACTTGCAAGTCTGCAGCATGACTGAGGGCTGTTGGGGGTGAGTGGTTGGGGGGTTGTTGATGGTGCCAGGTGAGCTAAGGAGTGAAGCAGAGTGAGATTATGCAGGAAGTGGTGGGTATGAGTTTGAGGCTTTTTTTGGTGCTTTGGTTTCACCGTCTAGCATGCAGCCTCTTTCTCTATTTGGGGGAAGGTTCAACTGTGTATGGCATTGGTAGTATCTGTAGCTATAGTCTCCTGCTCTGGACAATAAAGAGAAGTGATCCTCTACCCATCCACTAGCATCCAAGTCATAGTCCTAGGACCCGTGTTCAGTCAATCATTCACCCCCCTGAGTCTCTCAATCTGGAACAAGAGATGTGAAATCAAAATAAGAGTTTAGAATTCTTCATGGCCGTGGCACCCCCATTTGATCCAGCAGTGGCAGTGGCACTGTCTGATGCTATGTCCTCCCAGACTGTTCCCTCCATCTGACCTCTAGAGATCCCGCTGTTCATCTCATTTCCTAAGTCTCCCAGGGATTCTCTGAGCCCATTATTGTCTTCCAAAGAGCTCCCTCTTTCTGTAAAACATCGTAAGAATTAATTCTAGTTGTTTGCAACCCAGAACCTGGACTGGTGAACAGTGACAAGGAGGTTGGCTTTTAATTTAAGAACACTGGAAGCTGTGAAGGGTTCTACCTAGGGTGTAACAAGAATAAATTTGAATTTTAGCATCATTAAAAGTCCTTTATAGTTTTCAAATTACTTTCACATGACTTATTTGGTTTTTATAGCAACCAGAGAGTTGGGTACTATTATCTTTCTTCTTTGCATCAAAGAGAATGAAGTTTCAATAAGCCAAGTGATTTCTTTTTCAGTGGGAAATAGCTAATTAATGACAGAAAAACTATCAGAGACCAGGTCTTCTGATTTCCTGCACATTGCTCCTTCTGTTTTCTCATGCAGTGAGAGGAAATCCTGAGATGTAGGAAACTAGAGAAGAAACTGCATGGCTTCTATGACAGAAGCAGCAGCAAATTGTTCCGGCTTTCTACATGAAAACACCTATAGACATTCAACTCTATGCTCAGATCCATCACTATTCATATTTCACAGTAGATCCACATGAGAAAAAAAAGAGGTAGCCTACCCAGAACACAGTATGTCTGGAAGTAGTTCTCACCTATGGTTAAGAATTTACAGGTTAACACATTGTGGAAAACAGTATGGCGATTCCTCAAGGTTCTAGAACTAGAAATACCATATGACCCAGCCATCCCATTACTGGGTATATACCCAAAGGATTATAAATCATGCTGCTATAAAGACATGTACATGTATGTTTATTGCAGCACTATTCACAATAGCAAAGACTTGGAATCAACCCAAATGTCCATCAGTGACAGACTGGATTAAGAAAATCTGGCACATATACACCATGGAATACTATGCAGCCATAAAAAAGAATGAGTTCGTGTCCTTTGTAGGGACATGGATGCAGCTGGAAACCATGATTCTCAGCAAACTATCGCAAGAACAGAAAACCAGACACCGTATGTTCTCACTCATAGGTGGGAATTGAACAATGAGATCACTTGGACTCTGGAAGGGGAACATCGCACACCGGGGCCTATTATGGGGAGGGGGGAGGGGGAGGGATGGCATTGGGAGTTATACCTGATGTAAATGACAAGTTGATGGGTGCTGACGAGTTGATGGGTGCAGCACACCAACATGGCACAAGTATACATATGTAACAAACCGGCACGTTATGCACATGTACCCTAGAACTTAAAGTATAATTAAAAAAAAAAAAAAGAATTTACAGGTTAACAAACGCATGTAGCTGCAGACACGTGTGCTGTCATTGAAGCAAATCTGAAGCTTGGAATAGTCAGATACCCAATAACAAGAAAAAGACTATGCCAGTGAAAGGGGCAAGCCTGGTATTTTGTAGCTTGCTGTAAAGCAGCAAAGATTTAGAGTCAAATCATAAGCTTTAACTTCAGACTCCAGGTAAGACAATACTTATCTTGAAGTACTGCTGTAAGGATTAGATAAGATAACCCATTGAACGTTCTTAGCATAGAACCAATATTGGACAGATGCTCTAAAACAGGGGTCTTTAACTCCTGGGCCACAGACAGCTGTCAGTCCATGGCCTCTTAGAAACCAGGCTGTACAGCCGGAGGTGAGAGGTGGGTGAGAGAGGGAAGCTTCATCTGTGTTAACAGTCACTCCTCATACTTCACATTACCACCTGTGCTCTGCCTCCCAACAGATCAGTGGTTGCATTCAATTTTCATAGGAGTGGGAAGCCTACTGTGAACTGCACATGTGAGGTATTCAGGTTGCCCTCTCCTTATAAGAATCTAATGCCTGATGACCTATCATTGTCTCCCATCCCCTCAGATGGAACTGTATAGTTCCAGGAAAACAAGCTCAAGGCTCCCACTGATTCTACATTGTGGTGAGTTGTATAATTATCTCATTACATTTTGCAACGTGATAATAGAAATAAAGTGTGCAATAAATGTAATGAACTTGAATCATCCTGAAACCACCCCCAACCCCACTTGGTCCGTGGAAAAATTGTCTTCCATGAAACCACTCTCTGGTGCCAAAAACATTGGGGACCGCTGCTCTAAAAGGTGTTCATTTCCTTACTTTGTTTCCATCAATGTTAGAGGGAAAGTGGGGACTTGTCCCCTAGATTTATGAAATGGGTTCAATAGGACCTTACACAGAGGGCCATTGTTCAAATCTAAATCAGTAATGCAGACACTACAGAGAGAGACTAGAAGGTTCCCAGTGGAACAGGGAGAAGGTAGCAGTGGTGTCTTCCCTTATTCTCAAGGCCAGCCACGTTGCTGTGATTTTCTTTCTAATAATGTATCTAGAACTTAAGTGACCTATTCAATCTTCAGGGTTGTTAGAAGAAAGAAATTGTCATTTGAAATGAAGCACACAAATTATTTCACTTTTGTTTACTTTTATATTGGTTCTAAAAAGCAATTGATAAGAAAAGTTGAGTGCGTGTGTTTTTCAGGGAAAGCAAATAATTTTTTTGATAAATAAAGAGTATTTTCTTTTCTGTAAAAACCAAATATTTTTCTAAAAGCAAATTTTTATTTTCCCAAATATTTGACAAGAGCAAGCTGTAAAATTCTGAAGGAGTTCAGTCAGCTGTGCAGATTGACTTTTGAGGTGTAAAATAAACCTTTACTTAACAGATGTCAGGACTGTGACTTTAGGAGATAATGACAGTTTTTATAGTAGGTTGGTGGCAGAATTTCTAAGGAGAATGAATAAAGTTTTGGTGCCAAGTCTGGAAAAAAATGACAACATGATTATTAACAATTGACTGAATTGGGGAAAGCAAAAATAAGTGTTTTAATTTGTTTGATTAGACAGGGTAAATTGTTCCATAAATACCAGTAAAATACATTTTACAAAAGGATAGACTGTGCCTGTAGGTATAAATTAGAGTAACTCAAAGGCCCTACCTCCCTCCAAAATAAACATGAATGAAATTGATTTAAAATAAATTCAAAAGCTTTAGACAAGAGATCAAAATAGCCATGGAAGACTTTTTAATAACTATGTTCAAATGAGATCACTTGGACTCGGGAAGGGGAACATCACACACCGGGGCCTATTATGGGGAGGGGGGAGTGGGGAGGGATGACATTGGGAGTTATACCTGATGTAAATGATGAGTTGATGGGTGCTGACGAGTTGATGGGTACAGCACACCAACATGGCACAAGTATACATATGTAACAAACCTGCATGTTGTGCACATGTACCCTAGAACTTAAAGTATAATAATAATAATAATAAAAACTATGTTCAAATTCTACCTTTGCAGCAGCAGTGGCAAATAGAGAAAACTCTTCAATACTGACAAATATATTCCACCTTGGCAATGTGGGGTCAGTAGTGCTATTTAGTGTAATTGAAATTATTCTTTAGGAGATTTAGCCAAAATCTCCTAAAGTCCTATTCCAGTATCCTACAATCTCCCCTTCAGTCCAACCTGCCTGCAACCAAGCAAATTTTGGATGCAGCTCAAGTGCTATCCCTCTGCAAAACCTTCTCTGACTCCTCTAGTCTCCAGGTAAGCTCTCTCTTCCTTGAATATAGAGGTCTTTGTATAATCTCCACTGCTGTAGTTAGCATTGGTCATTGATAGTCCTGTTGAGCAGCCAGAATTCTCAAACCTTGAACTCAACTCTGGGCAACTTTCACTGTACTCTGGTACTTCCCAGGAGATAACACCCAGAGGATGCCAGCTTCACACTGAGATCTTGTTCTTTTGTAGGGAGGTGAGCTTGGGGGAATAACATGGGTAATCTCAGAATATTCTGCCTGAAACTAAAGCCGGAATCAGGACTGAATGTCCAAGTCCTGGTTCTTGCTGTTTACTCAGGGTCTACCTTGACTCACCATGGTGCCAAAGAAATTAAAAGAGATGCACTAAAGGCAGAAGTTTAATGATTTGGCTCCTTCCACAGAAGTTTATTCCCTGGACTAAGCAGACCAGAGCTCTGCTTCTCATTTAAGTAAGGAAGAGAAATTTCAGATCGTTCCTGTCATCACATGTGTTGACTTTGTATCTTCAGTTGGTTTTGTATCTTCAGTTGGGTCTGGAAGGTAAAATGTCTACTGCTTCCTTTTTTCCCTTAAGTTATGAAAACACTGAAGGGTTCATGTTTATCTCCTCTAAAAGTTTTTAAGACATGTAGAATATAAAATAGCAACAAATACATAATAAATTGATAAATTCTTGGGAAGTATTTGTAGATTATAGACACACAACTTACTATATAATCATTAAGGTAAAGTTGTTAGAGGACTAGATTCTAAATGCTGAAGGGTCATAAAATCCTAGTATAAACCATTGTCATTAGAAAACTAAAAATATTATCTTTGGATTACAAAGAGCATTTTTGTCAGCCAAGCTTACTGTAGATCACATTAACACAAAACTTTAAATTTGCCCATTGTTATTATTCATTTTTATATTTTATGGAGGAATTGATCTTTGTGTCTTAAGGGTCTGGACATATTATTTGCAAAAGATGAAGGTGGCCAAGCCTCACCATACTGGCATGTCAAATTTGAATGTGAGCAGATTTACAGATTTGCTGCTGTCAAGGACGTAGGAAATTAAAGATGGATATTGTGGCTTTTGTTCTGCTACTGAGTTCTTTTTTCAATCAATGATATTGAGATATAAATTGTGTACAATATAATGCACACATTGTATGTGCTCAATAAGTATGTGACACATATGTATGTAGACACATAAATATATATACATGTGTATGTATAAATACATTCATATATGTATATGACATATACATACACACACACACGTATAGGTCAATATTTCCATGACCAATCAAGTCAATATGTCAATGACCCCCAAAGTAGTTCCATGGTACCCTTTCACAGTCATCACTTCATCAACTCTATAGAACCTCCTGCCTCAACAAATGCAGGAAATGACTAACCTTTTTCCAGGACAGATGCCAGAATTTTATGTAAATGAGATCATGTGCTATTTAATCTTCTGTGTCAAACTAATCAAGAAAAAAACAAATGAAGACATAGATTACCAATGTAAAAATGAAGAACACATAACTATTGACCTGACAGATATTAAAAAGATAACACAAGAATACTGTGAACAACTGGTCTGTTTAGACCTTTCATATTTAGTGACTTTTCTTAATGGTTGGGTTAAACTATCTGGAAATGTGATTTCTTTTTGTCCTGTTTGTTCTTTGGTAATTTTTTCTTCTTTTTCTGCCTCCTCTAGGTTTAATTAAGAATTATAATTTAATCTAATCTCCTCTATTGAACTATTATTTAACTTGTTTAAAACAACTGTTAGTGGTTGTCTTAGGAGTTATAATACACATTTTTAAATAATTTGTGTCTAACTTAAATCATACTGTTTCATGTGTTGAGTTATTGTAACAATGTAGTATAAATACACACATATTTTACTATTTTTGCTTTGAAAATTATCTTTTAGAGAAACTAATAACAAGAAAAAATTATATTTTGCCTCAATTTATTCCACTTTGGATTCTCTTCATTTCCTTGTATAGATTCAAGATTTTTGTTTTTTGTTTTATTGTTGTCGTTGTTGTTGTTTTGAGATGGGGTCTCGCTCTGTCACCCAGACTCGAGTGCAGTGGCATGATTTTGGCTCACTACAACCTCTGCCTCCTGGGTTCCAGCAATTCTCCTGCCTCAGCTTCAGGGTAGCTGGTATTGCAGGCATGCATCACCACACCTGGCTAATTTTTGTATTTTTAGTAAAGACAGAGTTTCACCATGTTGCCCAGGCTGGAAGATTGAAGTCAGAAACTTCATTTTCCTTCAGCCTTAAGAAGTTCCTTTAACATTTCTTATAAGGTAATCTGCTACCAATGCATTCATTCTCTTAGTTTTTGTTAGCTGAAGAAAGTCTTTATATTTTATTAATTTCTCTGGATATAGAATTCTGAGTTGATAGCTTCCTTCAGCATCTTAAAGATAAAATAGTAAGCCATTATTTTCTGGCTTGTTTTCTGATGAGAAGTGTGATATATTCTTATCCTTGTTCCTCTGTAGGTAATGTACCTCTGAGGGAGAGGATGCCTGCCTTCATGATTTTCTTGTCTTTGATTTTCAGCAGTCTGAACATGATATGCTTGGATGATCTCATTGTGTGTTTGTTTTTATATTTATCCTTCTTGGTGTTCTCTGAGCTTCCTGGATCTATACTTTGGTGTTTGTTATTAGCTTGGAAAATCTTCTGCTGTTATTTCTTCAAATGTTTCTTCAGTCTCATTCTCTTTCTCTTATTCTTTGGGGGATTTCAATTATGTATATTTTAGAGCATTTGATATGTCTAACACTCCTGGATACTGTGTTGTGGGGGTTTTCTCCTCTAATCTTTTTTTTTTTTTTTGTACTTTACTTTGCAGAATTTTCATTGATCTCTATCCAGCTCACTGATTCCTTCTGTAGCTGTCAAGTCTACTGTGAGTCCCTCAAAGACAATCTTCAGCTCTGTTACTGTGTTTTTGCTTTTAGGTATTTTCATAGTATTCTTTTTTATAGTTTCCATCTTTCTGTTGAAATTATCTAGCTGAACTTGAATGTTTTCTATTTTCTCCATTAGCATCTTTACCATATTAATCACAGTTATTTTAAATTCTCTGTTGGATAAGTCCATGTCTGTGTCATATTTTAGTTGTGATGGCTGTATAAGATTGCTTTGTCTCTTCAGACTGTGGGTTTTCTTTGCCTTTTCCTATGTCTCATATATTTTTTTGCTTGAAAGTTGGGCATGTTGCAAAGGACAAAGATACATGTCTTTCTTGCTGCCAGGCCTTTAGTGGAAGGTTTTGTTTTAATATAGTCAAGAGTTGATCTGGGTTTGAGGTTTGTTGTTGCCATAACGTAGTTTTCCCTTATCCAGTTTCACTTTCCATAGTTTTAGTTAAATGTAATCAATTGTGACCCAAAAACATTAAATGGAAGATTTCAGAAATAATGCATAAGTTTTAAATTGCATGTCATTCTGAGTAGTGTGTGATGAAATTTTGTGCCATCCTACTCCATCCTGCCAAAGATGTGAATCATTCCTTAGTCCAGTATCTCCATGCTGTAAACACCAATCACCATTAGTCACTCAACAGCCAACTCAGTTATCAGATCGACTGTGACTGTCATGGTATCACAGCGCTTGTATAAAGTAATCCCTATTTTACTTGATAACAGTTCCAAGTACCAGAGTAATGATGCTGGCAATGAGCATATGCCAAAGAGAAATTATAAAGTGTTTCCTTTAAGTGAAAAGGTGGAAGTTCTCAACTTAATAAATAATGAAAATTATATGCTGTGGTTGCTGAGATCTATGGTAAGAATAACTCTTCTATCCATGAAATTGTAAAGAAGAAAAGCGATATTTGTACTAGTTTTGCTGTTGCACCTCAAACTGCAAAAGTTACAACCATAGTCCATGATAAAGGCTTATAAAGATGGGAAAGGCACTAAATTTGTGGGTGGAAGACATAAACAGAGACATGTTACCAATGACAGCAATCAGGTTTGGCACAATTTGAGGTTTCAGGCATCTAGTGGTAGTCTTGGAACATATCCCCCATGTATTAGGGAGGACTATTGTGATTATTTTCAGTGCACCATAGCCTCAAATTCCTCTAGCAATACCTTGTGTTTAGGATGTGAGCTAATTTGCCAGAGGGTTTTTCTTCCCCCTCAGTGTCTACTCCCTTCTTACCTTAGAGTCTTCCTTCTGTATTGTTTCCTCGAGAGAATCTGTCTCTTGTAGCAATCTCAGCTATAGGTTACTTTTACTCAACGCTTGTTAGCTCGGTGGTAGGGAGAGCCAGAAGGGGTGTGTTCTCTCATCAAGCCTTAAAATGAGGCACTCACTGTGGATTTAAGCCTGCACCAGCTGTAGTCCTGGGCTGCCACTCTCAGAGTACAGTTTTATTTTTTCTCTTCCTTTCCTGCAGTTTCAATGGATTTTTCACCAGTGCCCTAAACTGACAATTGTTATCATTCTTTGCCCTGTAGTTTAAGATTTTTGTTCCATAGGGGAGATATGGGAGATAGGTCTGGGAAGTGTTTCAGGAGTAGCTACTATTCCCTTCCCCAAGTCAGTGCAATTCAGAAAACTTTCTTAGGAGTCTGGCCTATCTTCTCTGTGAGTGCCTCGTCGTATCCATGAAAGACAGGACTGTAAGAGGAAGCAAATACTCCTATCTCTGGGACCCTGTGGCTCCACATCAATACGTGACCTGGAGCAGTTCATTACAATTTCTAAGCTGAATCTCCTTTCCAAATTATATAGCATGCAATGGCATCTGCCCTAGGTAGGCAAATGCCTGGGTCCTGTTGCACCCTGTAGGTCCTGGCCTCTCCCCAGATTTTAGGTTCTTTTCCTCACCATGTCAGATCTCTAATGAATTCCAGAAAGGTCATTAATTTTCGTTTGATTAAGCTTTTATTTTCTTATTGTAAGGCAGGGAGGATGGGAATAAGGCTCTTTCCAACTCTCTACATCTCTTAACTGAATGCAGAAGATCCACATATTAATTTTTAATGCTGAACAGAACCTGCATCCCTGGGATTAACTCCATTTGGTCATGACGGTCATTCTATTTATACACTGTTGAATTCACTTTACTGATATTTTAGAAGGGAGGTTTTTAAAATCTATGATCATGAGGAATATTGTTTTATCAATTTATTTTCTTATAACCTCTTTGTCAGGTTTTTGTGCCAGAGTTATTCTAATCTTTTAAAATTAGTTGGAAGGTGTGTCTTCCTCTTTTACTTTCTGAGTTTGTGTTAAGTTTCGCGTTATTCTTCTGTGTGTGTGTGTGTCTGTATGTGTGTGTGTGTGTGTGTGTGACAGAGTCTCACTGTGTCGCCCAGGTTGGAGTGCAGTGGCATGATCTCAGCTCACTGTAACCTCTGCCTCCCGGGTTCAAGCAATTCTCCCATCTCAGCTTCCCAAGTAGCTGGGATTACAGGCACACGTCACCATGCCCAGCTAATTTTTTGTATTTTTAGTAGAGACGGGGTTTCACCATGTTGGCCAGGCTGGTCTCGAACTGCTGACCTTGGGTGATCCACCCACCTTGGCCTCCAAAAGTGCTGGGATTATAGGCGTGAGCTGCTGCATTTGGTCAAGTTTTGCATTATTCCTTACTTCAAAATTTGAACTCACCAATGACACCATCTGAGTATAGATGCATCTTTGAGGGGAAAAATTTTTAATAGAAATTCAATTCCTCTTATAGATACAGGACAATTCAGATACTCTATATCTTTTTGAATTAGTTTTGGTAAGTGGTGTTTATTAAGCAATTTGTCCATTTCTTCTAAATTAACAAGTTTATTTATATAAATTTGCCATCATATTACTTTATTGTCCTTGTAATGATTGTAGGATCTGTAGTAAGACTTCCTTCTTCTTAAAATACCATTATTGGCAATATCTTGATTAGTTCTGCTAGGAGTATCAATTTTGTTGACCTTTTCAAAAAACATGACTTTTGGCATTGTTAATATTTTCTATTGTTTGACTTGATTCCATTGAGTTCTGTTTTTAAATTTTAATTCTATTTACTTTCAGTTTTAACTTGCTCTTCTTTCCTTTTTTTCGTAACTAACATGGAAAGTTGGCTATTAATGTTAAGCTTTTTTTCTTTCTAGTAAGGCATTGACAATGATAAACTTCACTTTAAGCAGTTCTTTAGCTGCATCTTACAAATTTGGTGTTTTAATTGTCAATCAACTCAATTTTGAAAATTTTACTTGTAACTTTTTTGAAGTTTAGTTAACGGGTTTTAGAAATATCTTATTAACTTCTCAAATAATTTGGGTCTTCATAGGTATCTTGGTGACATCTAGCTTCATCTGTTGTCAGAAATTGTATACTTAAGGTTTCCATGTTTTGGAATTGATTACATCCTATTTCATGGATCAGTATATAATCGATCTTGAACCAGCCACAGTAGAAAAGAATGTGCATTCTGAAGTTGTTTATGGTGTTCTATAAATGTCAATGAAGTCAAACTGGTTGATAGTATTCAGGTTATCTGTGTCTTTGATACTTTTTTGAATATAAGATTGAATAATTACTACAGGAAGCTACTAAAATCTCTAATTATGGTTGTGGATTTCTCTATTTCTCTCTTTACTTCAATCAGGTTTTGCTTTATATATTTTGAAGATCTATTTTTAGATCTATCATTTAGTCAATGCATGAAGGAATGTTATAAATTCCTGATGAATTGGTTTTTAATATAAGTCATTCCTCTTTATTGTTAGTGACGCCCTTCTTCCTGAAGTCAATTTTGCCTCACATTAATATAACCATGCCTGTTTTATTTTCCTTATAGTTTTCATAATATATCTTTTCTATCCTTTTAATTTCAACCTTATCTGTATCTTTATATCTAAGACATGTGTCACATATTGCCGCAGGACTTTTTGCTCCTTAGTTCAGCTAAACTCTGGGTTCTTGTCTCACAACCAGGAAAAGTTAGGCACATGGATACACTGAAGGGCAAGGAGGGCAGATTTATTAGTCAATACAAAAGCTCTCAGCAAAGAAACAGAGGGTCCTGACAACAGGCTCCTACCTCATTGATTGAATGAGGTGGGATTGAATACCGGGCCACCAGGAGCTGAAGAGGCCAAGCTCCTCCCCCTGCATAAGGTGCAAATTCCTGGTAGTTCCACCCCATTCTCTCAGTGCACAGGCGGGCCCTTAGTCTGAGCCATCCACATTGATTTATTTCCTTTGTGGCACGTGTGTTTAGGGATGAAAATTTTCACCATGGCATGTTTAGGGAAGCCTCCTGTGCACAGTAACCTGGGTGGCATTTGGCTGTCTCTTGCCTCCATTATTATAGTTAGCTAGGTTTTAAATTTTTAAAATTCATTCGATAATCTCAAGTTCTTTATTTGAGCATTTAGATCATTTATATTCAATGCAATTATAATTACTTATGAGGATGTGTAGAGTTCTTTGACCTTTCTATAATTGCAAGACTACTTGTATTGTGTTTTCCATCACTTTGTCACTGACACTCCTCCAAACATGGCTTTTTCCCTCAAAAAATCTTCTTTTCTTTTCTCATTTTACTCACTCACTGCCTGCAAAATCATGAGAATGTGCCATCTAGGGTAAACATAGATGACTTTAAGAAATGGAGCAAGCACTAGGGGGAAAAAAAAGAACAAAAAAAACTTAACTTTAATTTCAACATTCCTTTAAAGCACCTAGAATACATCATACAAGCTCTTGGTTTTTCATCTCTATATATTGAACAATTTACATTTCTTGATATATTCTTAGGTTCTTCTTGGGCATA
>NW_012104576.1:1683181-1685643 GCF_000951045.1 Mandrillus leucophaeus
ATCATTAGAATCTAGTTTAATTTCCTAAAAGGTGCTAAACAGCACCTCTGTGTATATGAGAGACATCTAAACTTTGTTTTAAATGGGGTTTATAATCCAAGAACTTGGAGATCCCCGCTCTATGCTTTCAAAACTTGACCCCTATTGGATACTTGTTATGAAGGATCATCTTGACATTCAGGAAAATGACCTATAGAAGTCATCTGAGAGACCATGGAACTTTCCTTCTTCAGAAAACACTTCACCTCCCCGATCTCCTGATTCCAAGTTCAGTGTTTTTACTTTGTACCAGACTGACTCATCCTCACTGTTGCACTTATTTCAAGACCTCTAACATTTTCTCTGTAGCTTTAACATTCTATGATTACTCCCTGATGACATACAAAAGTGTAATTTAAAAAAAATATAGACTTTATTATTTTCTGCCCAATTTTCTTTTTTTGTTTCCATGAATATAGGAACCTGAATCAGTCTTGAGACAATTTATTGTTCACACACCAAGTTAGGCAAAGGGCAGTTGAATAATTTCTTTACTCATTTACTCTACTCTGGGAATGAGAGATTGCTGAATCGGGATGTGTGGCACACAGAGTAATATTTCCAGCTGTTTCCTCAAATATGATGTATGAAAAGGAAAACAGGCTCATACTGGCATTTGGGAATTAATTCATGGCTACACAGGAATGCAAGGTAGAGGCAATTCTGATCTCCTCTCCTTGAAGTTAAGAAATTTTACATGTAGTTGAGGGTGAAGAAGTCCATGCTATAAGGCCAAACCCAGGAAAGCTGTTTGTGATCCTTGCCAGCCCTTTTCCACATCACAATCATGAAGGGTTTTCTAATAACTCTGTCTACAGCATTCCTCTCTTCTAAATGAATTCACTGTGTGAATGGGGGCAGGGACGGGCCTTCCAGGTACAAGGGCAGTGTCTTTGGTGACCTGGTTTCCACCATCTACAGTGGTAAAGCCTTTGAGGCCATTTCAACAATAGCAGACATCAGGTAGGATGGTGATTGCGTTTTTGTGTAGTTCTTCAAATAAAGATTGTGTATCAAAATCCTTTCATTGGATATAGAGTCCAGGTTATGAGTACAAATAGTAGGATTGTCATTGATAAAAACAGCTCTCTTAAAATGCAACATACCATATGAGGTCAGGGATGTAGAGTTCATTACTGGCTTTACTCTCTTAATTGACAGCGTTGTAGATGACTAATGACCATATTTACATTATTTTAGGTGCGTAAGCAGAAAATCAAAGTGGGGGAAATAGAGAATTTGCCTTTTGAAGGACTGTGTTTCATGAGAAGTATAAAAGTCCCGTGGTGAAGCAGTTGACTCTTTTAGACACCAGCTCTACATACACAAAGCCAGAAGCACCCCACTGCAAATGTTTAAATCCAATCAGAGCAGTTATTAGATGTCCTGTAAATAATGAAAGGAAAAAGATGAGCTGGCTTAAATCATAAATAATGAAAGGAAAGATATCAGCTGACTTAAATCCTTTTTCTTAACTAGTTTGTGTAATTAGAAACAGACATCGTCTCTCCACCAACTTCTTTAAAAATCACAATGCTGCAGCTTCTATAGATTCCCTTTTTTTTTTTTATTTTGGGGAGGTAAAAAACCTATGTAATTTCAAGTTCTTCTTGGTTAAATGAAGACCAGAAAGCCTGTGTCTGTTCCTGGCACTAACATTCATTTAAACTAAATATTCACAGTGATTTAAATATAAGGTTAAAGACTAACTCTGATTTGATGATTCTAAGTAAGTTGTCCCTTTGCCAGGGATATATTTTACCATTTTTATTATGGAGATATATCCTAAGATCCTTGGAAGAATGTTTTTAGTATGTTAAATAGATTATTATTCCTATCACTTCCTGAGATTTTGTTTTCTTTTTTACTTAGAGAAATATGAAAGCTAGAATATAAGGTATGGCTTATATGAGACAAAGGAGAACCAAGAGCTAAATAAAAACAGGAATAAGATACGTATTAAATACTATACACATACTCAAAGACATTGGGTTGACTATAGAAAAATAATAAACAACACTAGAGTTGTAACACTCTTTTGTCATTTTTATAATTAACAGCAGCAACACAAAAGTGTTCTGGGATGATAATTGTTTTTAAAGTTGGAGCTTAACACACGTTCTCACTCATAAGTGGAAGCTGAACAATGAGAACTCATGGACACAGGGAGGGAAGAATACACACCGGGGCCTGCCGTTGGGGGAAGGAGAGCATCAGGACAAATAGCAAATGCATGCACAGCTTGATACGTTGGTGACAGGGTGATAGGTGCAGCAAACCACCATGGCACATGTTTACCTATGTAACAATCCTGCACATTCTGCACATGGATCCCAGGACCTAAAATAAAATAAAATTTTGAAAAATAAAAAATAAAAATTGGCTGGGCATGGTGGCTCATGCCTGTAATCCCAGCACTTTGG
>NW_012104576.1:1686033-1696614 GCF_000951045.1 Mandrillus leucophaeus
AAATGTTACATTAGCAATGTTTGCCATTGCTTCTAGCATTGCAAATGGTTAAAATGCTGCTGAACTAAAACCGCCCAGCAGGACCAACAGGTTCATCAGCCTGCAGCACTATGCTGGCCATGGCCTGAGCGGTTTTCTAGCATTATCACCTCCACAAATGAGCACTGCCATCCTCCAGCCCCTGGTACATCTGTTGTACAAGCTTCAGATCAGAGCGTAGAAATAGGGACAAATGCCACCCACTCGAGTGCACTTGCTGCTCTGCCAACTGTTAGCAATTGCATGGCGTGTTTTCCACTTTCTCAGTCTTTCAGTTCCTGCATTTCTGGAAGGTGGATGACAGGTAAAGAGTGCGATTTTCCTGCCAAAAATCCCTCCTACCGGGCGAGAAGCTATTTGCTGTTTTCTAGTAAACAGAGAACATAAAGAAAAATCTGGAAATAGGAAACATTTATCATAGCCCTAGAGGCTTGAAAACGAACTAGATAGAAAGGCCACTCATCCATTCAGAAGGATAAAACTTCAGTCATTCATTCATTTATCCATTTAACAGATCACTATCCACTAGACTGTGCACAGAACTAATGTATACATAGATAACTACCAATAAAATAATATATATCAAGGTACAGTTGAATAGACAACAATAAGTGACTCATTTTGTTATATTGCATTATTATATTACAGAACTAAATCATATTGTTTATATAAATTTGATAGGCTTCTGTTACTTCCAGCAATGAGTATTTCAGCAGGAATATGAAAGAATATATCCATGACCACCTTATGACATGCAGGTGAAAGGAGAAGTGAGGTTAGAAAAAAGGAGCCACATTTCTTGGACTGTAACAGCAAAGGCAGCATTGAGTGGCCTGAGCAAGGTGGAGATCACTGGCAGAAGGGAAGAGACAGCTTTGGAGAAAGTAGATCTGCCCCCCTCTTATGCAGAGTCAGTCCAAAAACCTCTCTTAGAGAGAGGTCAAGATCATAGCAGGTCCCTGGGGATGCATTAGAAACGCCCAACTTCCTGTCTGGGTGGTCCTTGCTTATGCTTCAGGACCCACCGGCTATTGACAATTTAATGATCTACACCGGAGTCAATTTTTGGACTAAATTGCACACCGAGCAGCGAAAATAGAAGGGAACTTACGCCTCTCAGATATGAAATCTGCTTATTATATATGTGAGTCCCAAGGAAATGGAATGACCTGCTCCTTCCCCTGATCTGCTGATATTTAGAATTAAGACTTCCTCAAGCCTAGCCTTTTTCTAAAGGGCTTCTTCATAGGGGTTTTCTGAAAAGGAGATCCAACCCCCATCCCCTCCCCCACTTTGAGATGATAGTTGGTAATAAACATTTAGGTGTGTGGTGTAAGAATGATTTTCCTGTAATCCAGTTGCAAGCAAAGCCATTTTAACCCCTTACTCTTTAAGTCACGCAAGTCCAGTAGTGGGGCTGGAGCAACTTGTGCCAGCTTGCTAGAGCTGATTGCTAAATTTCCAGCAGTTGTGCAAGCCAGATGCCATCCCACTGGTAGCTTGATGTCAGCCATGAGGGAAGGGTCTACACCATGAAAATCAGCAAACGCTGCAAACTGGTCCTGGAAAGCCAGTTGTGAGACATTTACCAGCACACCCCTGATTATATCAATTGCTGGATTTTTAATTGAATGATATATATTCACTGCTTCATCAACATTGCACATTTATTCAATGGACCAAATCTCTCCAGCAATACCATGGCCTGAATATAATAACTCTACAATAAATATTAATAATATGAACAGTGGTATTCTTTTTTCTCTCCAAGTCACTTCAAATATCCTGTGAACTGCCCCCTTGAATAATATAAAACTACAAGTTAACCGCAGCATTATCTTGAAGAATTGGTCTTTGGAAGTGTAAGTGCCTACTCAATATTTGAATGCTGTAGACACCTGGAATTAGAATGTTTGGGATCACAAATGTTCATCCCTATGCTACTGCCTTGCCTTCCCATGAACCTGAATTACAGACTGTTGATTGAAAAAAATCCTTTAAAGGAATAAAAATCCATGTGCTGCTTCTCACACCTCAGTATGGGGAAAGAAGCCACTCCCGCAAAGCTCAAGCCTGATTTATGCAGAAGCTTCTAGTCTTACCTGCTTCCTTAAACTTGCTATTTAACATAATTTTTGGTTTATCATTTTAAATGCTAAGTGATCTTGAGTCACTGCATCTGCTAAATCAGATGATTGCTCATTTTCTTCTACCTAGAATGAACAAGCAATTTGAATTCACCATGAAATAGAAGCCTCACAGGCAAGTAATAGGTAGTGGTGGGTTGCTTTTTAAGTCTAAATGTTTTTTCCTATTTGATTTACTTAATTGAGCTAATGGGCTCTATGATTGGCTGAATAGCCCAGTAGCTAAAGTCATCATTAGCTATTTTCTTGGCTAACACAATAATGACCCTTAAATTGTCTCCAGTATTTCCAATTACCTTTGAAAACATGTGGAATGTCAGAAGCCCTAATAGGAAACATAGATGATATGATGGTTATAGGAAATCTTCTCCAATACTAATAGTTTTCACAGAGTCCTTTTATGGGTCAAGAGAGAATGGTGAAACAAATTACAAAATTTAACAGAATGTGAGAGGATTTTGTCTCAAGAAATACAAGAATCAGTGATACCAGAATATTTAAAAATTCTCTAGCTCCAAACATTTAATTTTATAGTTTAGAAAAATCAAGGCCCAGAGATGGTAATTACCCTATAAAGATAACATTGGTAATGAGTGGCAGCCAAAATTCAAACCCACTTTTTTTCCCATTGAAAAGTGCATTTCTGATAGTAGCCTATTAAAAATATGCTTCACTTAAGGGCGACTTAAACTCCAAATTCCAAGTAGGTTAAACCTCTCCCTCTCTCTTTTTCTCTCTCTCCCCTTCCCCTAATCCCCTTTCTCTCTCTCTTTTCCTTACCAACCCCCTTTTTGCATAAATACAAACTACAATTATTTGCAGTATCATTTGAAAATACTAACTACCAGCTGGGGATGGGAGGGGTGATGGAAGGAAAGTTCAGCTGAGACTCAGTTCCTAGGCTCAGCCTGCAGCCTGATGATAGCAGTATGTTGCATTGCAGATCATAAGAGGTAGCCAACACAGAGAGAGACACAAGTTGCAGTAGAATTGCTGAGTGTGAGTTGAACATAAAAGTAACTAACTTTTTGGTTTCAAAGTGAATCATCAGTGTTATGATATAGGGTAGAATGTCACAAGGAGGCAATTCCTCACTAAAGTCTTTAGTTTGGGGTCCAGTCCTAGGGTTTTATTGTTTTTTCTCAGTGTACTCTGTCAGGAGTAATAATTTTTGCTAAGGAATTCACAAGAGAATGACTGATTGCATCTAGCATTATTTTGTTAAATCACAATGCAGAAAATCATAGCCGCAGGGCCTGGAATACCTGTCAGCCGGCCATCCTGTTCTCCACCCTGCAACCCAAACCTCTGAGGAGGTAATGAGCTGCTCCAAGCAGTGCACAAGCGTAATTTATCTTTGTGTGTCTAGCACCTAGTGTAACATCTGTCACATTGAAGGTGCTTGAAGGCTCTATAGAGAATGAATGAACAAATGAATGAACTACCAGAAATCTGCTTGTTGACTGTGCATCCAATTGGATGATTCTAAGAAAGACTGTCAGCTCACAATTGTATGAAGCCCTAAAGGCTCTTCTGTACATTCTCTGCATCCATTCAATCAACTCAGAGTCAATGATGAGATAATCTCTGACCCCAAAAGGATGAGGGTCATTCTCCAGACCATGATGGATTCATTAAGATAATTCCATTTTGTGAGAACACTTGGAAAGTGGGCAGCTGGTGTTGCTAGGCAACTCCTCACTCTCATCCCCTGTGTCCATTGGAAGCATCTCCACCCTCCATAACCTAAAATGGCCCTCTCTTCTGTAGGACTAGATATCCTAAGCCATTGGAATACCCATGCACACAAAGCAGGACATCTTCTTCTTTGGTAAGCTGCTGGGATGATAGTTTCCAGCAGTCACTGGGGAGTCAGAGCAGTTGTGGAATTCCAAATTGACAGATGTCTGCTGCTGGTTGTTTTTCTCCAAATGACCCAAAGCAACATGACAAGAAAATGAATTGCACCTACGATCACAGAGGCTGATCTTCAGTCAGGTCACTGCTCCTTTTCAATTTTCTGTCTTTCCAATCAGAAGGTAAATTTCTCTTTACATAAATTAAGGTTGTCATTTTCTTTTTTCTTCTTCTAAATTTAGTTTTAAAATGTCATATAGTAGGATTGAATTTTTATGTATCGATCTATGAACTTGAACACATGTATTGAATCCTGGAACCTCTACGACAATCAGAAAACAGAGAAGTAACATTACCCGCCCCCCAGTAAACTCCCTCATGTTGTCGTCTCATAGTCACACCCTAACCACCTCCCAACCCCTGACATCTACTGATATTTTCTCTGTCACTAGAGTACTGTCTTTTCAAGAATGTTATGTAAATGGAATAATACAGTATGTAACCTTTTGAGACTGGTTTCTTTCACTCAGCATAATGCTTTTCATACTCATCAACGTCACACTTATCAATAGTTCATTCCTTTTTTTTGGCTCAGTGATAATCCATTGTATAGATGCACCACCTCTGTATAACAGGTGTCTATGTATCATTCACCTGTTGAATGACATTTGAGTTGTTTCCTGTACATAGCAATTATAAATAAACCTGCTGTAAACATTTGTGTACAGGTTTTCTGTAAACATGTTTTCTACTGGGCAAAATGCTTAGAAGTGGATAGTTGGATTGTATGGTAAGTGTATGTTTACTTTATAAGAAATAGCCAAATATTTTCCAGAGTACCTGAATCATCTTCCCACCAGTAATATATGAGAGTTCTAGAAGCACATTATCCTTGTTGGTAATTAATATTGTTTTAGACATTTTAATAGGTATGGAGTGGTAGCTTATTGTGGTTTTAATTTGTGTTTCCCTAGTGGCAATAACATTGAACCTCATTTTCATGCACATCTTTGCCTTCTGTGTATCCTCTCTGGTGTAGTGTATATTTGAGCATTTTGTCCATTCTTAAAATTGGGTTTTTTGTTTTCTTACAGGTGAGTTTTGCAAACACAGCAAATATTTTTAGTTTTGACGAAGTGTAATAACAAATTCTTATTGATGGATCAGCATTAGTTGTTATGTATAAAAATTATTTGCCTAACCCCAGATCTTGAAGATTTTCTCCTATGTTTTTAAAAATTTGTTTTCAGTTTTACATTTCATTTTTAAACCTATGATCCATTTTGGGTTAATTTTCTATATGGCCTAAGGTTTAAATTAAGGTTCATTTGCATTTTTGCAAATGAATGTTGAAGTATTCCAACAAAATTTATTGAACTGACCATTATTCTCCCACTGAATTGCCTTTGCACCTTTGTCAAAAATCAATAGGCCTTATTTGTGTGTGTCTACTTCTGGACTTTCAATTCTGTTCCATTAATCAATATGGCTATGGCTTCATCAATACCATACTATCTTGATTATTATAGCCTTGTAAAGTCAGTCTTAGAATCAGGTAGTATGAGTACACCAGTTTTATTCCTTTTTTAAAAAAAGATTTTGGCTATTCTAGTTTCTTTTTGTTTCCATATAAATTATAGAATAAGCCCATGTCTACACAATATCCTGCTAGGATTTTGATAGCAATTGCATTAAATCTGTACATCACTTTACTTTTACTATGTTGAGCCTTCCAATCTATGAACATGACATGTCTCTCCATTTATTTACATCTTTGATTTCTTTCCCTGGTATGCTATAATTTCTGCATACACATCCTGTACATGCTTTCTTAGATATATGTCCAAATACTTCTCTTTTTCAGAATGATCATTCGTAACATTTTTTGTTTCCAATTTTTTTATTTATGTAGAAATATAATTAATTTTTGCGTGTTGACCTTAGAGCCTACAATCTTGATGTATTATTGTGAATTATTCAGAATTTATCATCTGTGAAATAGTGAGAGTTTTATTTCTTCCTTTCTAGTCTAGTCTCCATGAATCCTCACGATAAATCTACAATTATTTAAATTGTTGTTCCATCTTTAACTTTTAGCATCTTGAATAGGATGTATTTGAGTGTGGAATTTTTTGTTATATCCTGTTTGAGGTTCACAGAATTATTTGAATGTATCTGTTTATGTCTTTCATCAAATTTGTTTTATTTTAGGATGCTATTTCTTTGAATATTTTTTCTGCTCCTCCCTTTACTCCTTCTGGAATTCTGATATCATGAATATTAGACCTCTTGGCATTGTCTCATAACCTCAGAGACCTTTTCCTCTTTTCAATCTTCTTCTTTCTATTGTTCGGATTGGCTAATATCTATTCCTCTATCATTAAGTTAACTGAATTTTATTCTGTTCTTGAGCCCATTCTGCTGTTGAGCCCATCGGGTTAATTTTTTATTTTGGTTGTTGTGTTTGACAGTTCTCAAGTTCCCTGAGCTTCTTTATACCTTCTTTCTTTGATGTCTTCTATTTGAGCTTTGTTTCAAGAATGTTTATGATTTTTTTATAGTAGCTGCTTGAAAGTATTTGTCAGAGAATCCAACATCTGTGTCATTTCTGTGTTGGTATCTATTGATTGTCTCAATACCAAGGATTGGCTGATACTTTCCTGGTTCTTTGTATGTCATATAATTTTGAATTTTATTACAGATATTATGAATATTATAAGACTTGGGTCTTGATTGAATTATATGAACAGTGTTGGTGTTTTTGTGTTAGTAGACGAGCAGACTGATTGGGTTCAGTCCTGACTGTCTTTATTGGAGTTGTCATTCCACTGTCAGTTTGGTTTCCAAAACCTCTGCCACGCTTCTCAGACCTGCCTCACATGTGTAACACCCAGAGGCCAGGCTGGGACATGGCTGATGTCTGTCCCTTGGTTTAGCTCTCAGAATCTATGTATGCTGTTCAGGTATAGATCCAGACATGCGTAGCTCAAGGGTGAGCCCAGCAATTCACAAACAACTTGAAAGGGATGCTTTCCTAAGCTTCTCCCAGTCTCCATCATCAGCCCAGGACTTTCCAGTTCCTGGAGCTCTCCTTTTCAGTCCTCAATCCAGAAAGTGGGGGCTTTAGTGACTCGACTCAATAAGATAAATATGGCTCTGTCCTGCCTGGCTCCCAGGCAGTCAGGCCTAATGGTTATCTCCCTTGTTCCCTAAACATTGCTGTTATCCTGTTCTTTTTGCAAGGTGCCCAGATTTCATATTGTTCAAACACACATACTTTATGAACAATTTGTGCAGTTAATGCAATCATCACAGGGTCCTGAGGCAACATTCATCCTCAGCTTACAAAGATGATGGGATTAAGAGATTAAAGTAAAGACAGGCATAGGAAATAATGAGAGTATTGATTGGGGAAGTGATAAATGTCCATGAAATCTTCACAATTTATGTTCAGAGACTGCAGCAAAGACAGGCGTAAGAAATTATAAAAGTATTAATTTAGGGAACCAATAAATGTCCATGAAATCTTCACAGCATCTGTCATGGTTTCAGGAGGTCCCTCCGTTTGGGTTCCCTGACTTCCCACAACACCACTCTGCCATTTACTTCCTGTAATAATGCCTGCATTTCCGGCCAAGTGGGAGGAGGACAGAGGGAAGGAAATGTAATCAAGATTACTTCACCATCTTGGGATCACAGTCCCCTCTCAGAGAGTTGTAGGTTCTGGTACTGGTTGCCACCACTACTGCCAATATAGGTTGGCTTTGGAGCTAGGGTGCAACAGAAGAGAGGGAAAAAAATGAAAGCAAAGGAGACAAAAAGAATAACAGGATTTCCACCACCCTCTCTCTTTCTGAGCGCTTAGAGTTCCCTCTCATGCTTCTAGAGCCAAAACTGCAGGTCGTCTTCGGGAGCTCTCTGTGTCTGTGCAGAGGCTCACTTCCAGGTTGCAGGCTGCATTGAGTTCAGGCCAGGGGATGCACCAGAGGAGAAACTCCATACCAGTTCAGTGGTGGAACTCAGACATAGTCCCTAATCTGTCTGCTACTATTTACATTTCAGAGTCCTCAGACAGCTGCTCCATGTGTTCTGCCCAGGGATGGGACAGGATGGAGGGCACTCTCTCCATCTCCATTTCAGAGTTGTTGGAAACTTGCTGGCAGATTTATTTTTACATTTTTTAATTTAATTTCTATTTTTGAGACAAGGTCTTGCTCTGCCCCAGGCTGGAGTGCAGTGGCATGATAGTTCCCTGCAACCTCAAATTCCTGGGCTCAAGTGATCCTCCCACCTCAGCCTCCTGAGTAGCTGCAACTATGGCTGCATGCCACCATGCCTAGATAATGTTTTTTTGTTCTGTTTTGTTTTTGTTTTTGCTTTGTTTTATTTTGTTTTGTTTTGGAGAAATGGTATTTCACTATGTTGCCCAGGTTGGTCTCAAACTCCCAGCCTCAAGGGATCCTCCTGCCTTAGACTCCCAAAATGCTGAGATTACAAGAGTGAGATTGCTGGTCAATTTTTAAGTTTTGTTATTGAAGGAGGAGCTGATAATTAATAGTCTTGGTTCAGTTAGATTTAATATTGAGAATACTCTTTTGGTAATTTTTAGTTTTATATATATTCAAACTTCAGGAAAAGTTATAGAAATAGTACAAGAAGTTATCTTATACCATTTAGCCATATATCAATTTTTTACATTTTGTTCATCTGCTATGTCATTCTCTTTTTTCTCTCTGTCTTGGTAGATAGACAGAGATAGATAACTTTTCCTGAATCATTGAAGACTAAATTGGGAACATCATGTCCATTTACCAGTAACTACTTCATGGTGTGCTTCCTGAGAACAGAGAAAATTCTCCTAGATAACTATAGTACAATTATCAAAATCAAGTCATTTAATATTGATATAATACCATTATCTGATCCACAGTCTATATTCAAATATCATCAATTGTATAATGTCTTTTATAGCTATAGGATTCATTTAAAGATCATGCATTTCATGTGTTACATCCCTTTAATCTCCTTAGTCAGAAAGAGTTTTCTAGCCCTTTCTTTGTCTTTCTTTTTTTTGTCGCCCAGGCTGCAGTGCAGTGGCCGGATCTCAGCTCGTTGCAAGCTCCGCCTCCCGGGTTTACGCCATTCTACTGTCTCAGCCTCCCGAGTAGCTGGGACTACAAGCACCCGCCACCTCGTCTGGCTAGTTTTTTTGGTATTTTTTAGTAGAGACGGGGTTTCACTGTGTTAGCCAGGATGGTCTCGATCTACTGACCTCGTGATCCGCCAGTCTCGGCCTCCCAAAGTGCTGGGATTACAGGCTTGAGCCACCGCGCCCGGCCTTCTTTGTCTTTCTTGATCTTGACTTTTTGAAGACTATGTTTAGTCCAATGTTCTTCAATTTGGGTTTGCAGATATTCCCTCATGCTTGGACTCTGTTTAGGAATTGTTGGCAGAAATATAGTTGTATTCTTCTCAGTGAATCATATCAAAAGTCTCCTAATGTGAGTTTGTCCAAATATTGGACAACTTTTTTTTTTTTTGAGAGAGAGAGTCTTGCTCTGTTGCCCATGCTGGAGTGCAGTGGCACGATCTCAGCTCCCTGCAAGTAAGCTGGGTTCAAGTGATTTTCCTGCCTCAGCCTCCTAAGTAGCTGGGATTATAGGTGCATGCCACCACATCTGGCTAATTTTTGTAGTTTTAGTAGACGTGGGGTTTCACCATATTGGCCAGGCTGGTGTTGAATTCCTGACTTCAAGTGATCCGCCCACCTTGGCCCCCCAAAGTGCTAGGATTACAGCTGTGAGCCACCGTGGCCAGTCTGGACAACTTTTATATTGAATGTTAACTTTTATGACTTGGTTATGGTGCCATCCACCAGAGAAACCCGTTAAAAACTAATAGTGTTTCTGCCCAAGAACAAGTTTAGGGTAATTGTGGCTGCTTGCTCTTGTGAAACATTTTTCTCTTGCTTAGTTTAGGTTGGTGGTTGTTTTGACCTAACATCTAGGGAATGCATTATTTGCAATCTGCCTGGAATCAAAACAAGCCTTGGCTATTCTTCTGCTGTTTTTTGCTTGCTATTCCCAGCTGAGAGTCGTGTCCAAACCCGGGTGGCAGTGAACCTCTGCCAGCCATGACCCGGGCCACCACCAGTCATTCTGCATGCCTGTGGTACCTGAATGAATGGAGACTGACCAGCTCTGTGGGTGGGAAGCAGAAGGCTGCAGGATGCCAGGGCACTTATTTTCATGGGAAAAAGTTTATCCCAGGCCTTACTTCTGGTTCTTGAAATAGTGAAGTGAGAAAAGGTTTTTTGAAGAGGAATTTTAGCTAAAGAGCCATTCAAGGGGGTTCAGTTCCTGAAAGCATTCACATCTCCCATCTGCCTGGGTCTCTGCAGCTGTGTGGGGCAGAGGGGAGCCAGTGTGATCTCGCACAAGTAGTGGATGAGTTAAGACAAGTAATCGATATTTCATTTCTGTATTTGTAACTCCATCGTAATGCAAGTCTAACAAAGCAAATGTCCATTAAGAAAAAA
>NW_012104576.1:1697383-1728044 GCF_000951045.1 Mandrillus leucophaeus
CATATCCGGTTAATTTTTGTATTTTTAGTAGAGACAGTGTTTCACCATGTTGGTAGGCTTGTGTCAAACTCCTGCTCTCAGGTGATCCGCTTGCCTCAGCCTCCCAAAGTGTACAGATTACAGGCATGAGCCACTGCGCCCAGCCACACACAAACTCTTTCCAGCTCTACCTGAGACAGGTGTTGTGTCCTGGGCCAGATCATGTTGAGGATTGATTGCCTTACTCAACACAGGGCACGTGATCAATCTTTATCAGTGTCATTCTGCCTTCTTTCTGTTCCTCACTCCTGTTTCTATCCACTCCCACCAGGAATACATGTTTAATTTTTGACACGTTTATACGAGTTTATAGAAATTGACGTTTTCTTGTTTGTTGCGTGCTTTGTCTGGTATTCCCACAGTGCTTTCTTTTCTACGCCCCCTTTCCCTTGTATCTGCACTCTCCATTCACTCCTTTCTTCCCTCCGTATGTCTCTCCTGAGAATTTCTTAATTCTTTCTGCTTGTCTGCAGGGGTGATGAAATGTGCTCTAAACAAGGCCCCAGTGACACCTGGCCGTCTCTCTTTTGGGAAGGTTCTGAGTTCCAGCCAGTTCCGGAAGGCTGAGGGTGGGGGCTGGCTGCAGACTTGGACAGGAAGAGGTCGCCCTGCTGCAGTCACCCTGACATGTCGCTTGCTTCTGGATTAATCTTGATGGAGGCTGGGGCAGTCACCTCCACAGTGTCTCTCCCTGAGATGGGCCTGACTGGCCTGGGTGCCTCAGCCCTAATTAAAGAGCAGGACAAGGAAGAGAGTGAGAGTCGGTTCGACTCTCAGAATTCTTCATCACCTTCCAGATCTCTGTGTAGCTTTCCAGCTTCCCACTTTTTTCCCTGAAGTACACTTCCTGGTATTTTTTTTTCTACTCTGTATATTTAGAATGATAGACTCATCATACTTTGAAATTCAAGTAGGGCTGAATTTAGAACTAATCTAATCCCCTATTTTGATAGAGGAAGAAATGAGCCCCCAAAAAAGGACACAGGAGCATGAAACAGTGGCAGAGAGAGTGTGAGGTTTAAAGTCAGAAGGGGTGGGGTTCGCATTTGGCTCCATGTACTTAACACTGCTGAGCCTCAGTTTCTCATCTGTAAAATGGGAGTGATGACATTGGCTATAGGAACTTCTGAGGATGAAATGAGATAATATGCGAGAGTGCCTGGCACAATCACTGGCATATAGTAGGTGCTTAAAAACTATTTTCTGTCTCTTTTCTTTCTTTTTTGAGATGGAGTCTTGCTCTGTTGCCCAGGCTGGAGCGCAATGGTGCAATCTCAGCTCACTGCAGCCTTTGCCTCCTGGGTTCAAGCAATTCTCATGCCTTAGCCACTAGAGTAGCTGGGATTGCAAACATCACCACCACACCAGGCTAAGTTTTGTGTTTTGGGTAGTGACAGGCTTTCTCCATGTTGGCGAGGCTGGTCTTGAAGTCCTGGCCTCAAGTGATCTGCCTGCCTTGGCCTCCCAAAGTGCTGGAATTACAGGCCTAAGCTACTGTGTTCAGTTCCTTTCTTTTTTTTTTCAGCACCTTCTCCAACCTCATCTTTGAATTCCTCCTTGTTTCTCCCAGCATTTTCCTCTTAAGTGACTCTCCCATGAAACCACCTTGCTTGTTTGTTCTCTTGCTTTCCACCACTTGGTTCTGTCTCCTTCCCAATTCCTCTTCCTGGGGAATCCACGATCCCACTCTTGGCTCCCTGGAGGTGTTCACTTCTGCCCATCTACCGGAACCCTCTCCACCAAAGTAACTTCTGGAAGCATTTCTTGATTCTTACAGCCCTTAGGCGCCTTCCCGCTTTGAGCTCGCATCCCACTTTCCATCTCCATCTCGCTCATTGACTTGCTTCCCTCTGCCTGGTGTCATTAATTCCACATGCATGCACGTGTCATATCTCCTGAGCTAGACTGGAAGATTCTTGACAGCTGGAACCACCCTATATATTATTTACTTAGTCCTTACCAGGCCTCATAATAACCTTTCTCACCTGGTAGATATGGAATAAATATTGATTGGTAGATTGATAGATTCCTATTGTCTTTTCCCCAAGACACCTTCTTTCCAACAGTTTCTTTAGGAAAAGGTATACATTTACATGAGTTGAATGTTTGCTTGCATATTATAGCTAGCAGAATGTGTCTAGGTAACCACATGCTAAGTAAAGGGTGCAACCCTTGCTTCTGGTGGCATGCAAACTGGCACTGCCATGGCTAACAGCAAGAGCGACGCTATTGCCTCTGCAAATTGCTTCTTCCATGTTTGCATCAGGGAAGCACAGAAGCTCATGTCTGTGCTGGTAACTCTCCCTTCCTTCTTGGAACACAAAGCCATTTCATATTTACCTGTGGGCTATCTCAGAGATGTATCCATCTTAAATCACTCAGGCTACCCCGAGGAGGAGGGGCTGGAGGCTCCTTGCTGTGAGTTTTTCCAACCCTTCATCCCTTTCGCTTGAAGCCTTTCAGACTGAATTTACAAATGGGGTTTTAAACTGGATCACCTCAAGATGAATTTCCATGCTCAGTCAGATGTTACCAGTGCATTATTTGGGTTGTATAAAATGGGAGTTTAGTGAGGTTAATTTCTCCCTCCTCCCCACCTTAGGCTAATTATTGGAGAAAGTGTTTGCAGACCTGGAACTTCTCATAATTCATCTTGCCTTCTGTTTCTTTAGCATCAGGGCTCATAAATCTCTGTTTGCAATGACATAATCGGTTACCAGAGGAATGCGGTGGTACAGCCAGCTGAGAGTTACAACTCCAGACTCTGAGGAAACCCAAAGAGACTCATTCCAAGAGAGGCAACCTGCCCTTTTCTTTCTTTACTGCACGGGTTGATGTGTCCAGACCCTCTCATGAGCAAGGGTAGCCAGAACACACCAAATTAAGAGAACTTCAGCTGGGCACATTGGCTTGTACCTGTAGTCCCAGCTACTTGGGAGACTGAGGCAGGAGGATGGCTTGAGCTCAGGAGTTTGAGGCTGTGGTGACTCATGATCATGCTGCTGCTCTCAAACCTGGGTGAAAGAGCGAGATCCTATCTAAAAAATAAAAAAATAAAAAAAGCACAAGTTCTCAAAACTTCACAATGAAAATAGAAAATGAGCACACCCCAAGAGGAATTACATGCTTCAGAATTTATCTGTTAAAAGATGCAACATTAAGAAGTATCGGATCAACATCATTCCCCTTAGAGATCACTTACCTTTGAAACATAGCCAGAAATAATGTAATCTTCCATTTCTAATTTCTGCTTCCTTCCTCTCTTTATAGTGTCTGCGAATTTGCATATCTATGACATCTATATGTATTATGCATTTGAAAAATTTATATAAAGAAAGTGAGAATCACGGCACATTAGAACTCTAAAAACACTTAAAAGATTTAGTCCAATCCCTAATTTTAGAGATGAAGGCACTGAGGTCTAAAAACATATCTGAGGTCCATTTACTGAAAGCGGAGTTATTGTCCCAGAAGGGATGGAATCCAGGCTCCTAGCCCCAGCCAAGCCTTCCTCGTGCCACGCTGACCAGCCTGCACATTAGCTAGACATCAGACCAAGAGACAGTTCCATTCATCTTGGCACGTTCCCATTAGTGGTTATGAGAATTCTATTATTAGAAAACAGCTAGTGTAAGTATTCTCATTTCAAACTCAGGAAATAGAAGTGAAATTGAAAAGTATTTAAGTTCACTAAATAGAACATTTAGATGATTCTAATGTTACCATCCTCATCTTTAAAATGAGGGGGTTAACTAGATCATCCTTGCTCGTCCCCAACCGAAATACTCAAGAATTCTAAATCAAGCTGAATGTTTTATGTGAAATTTACTATATTCCTCTCCTGGTCTATTCCTCCTTAAAAATCTGAAACTTTTAATTTCCCCAAATATAAAGTAGAGCTAATAATAATTTCCAAGCAGTGGTGACAGCAAATAAGATGATACACATAAGCACATTTAATCCCTTGAATAAAAAGCAACGTGAAGATGCACAGTGAACTACGTGCAGCAGTTCAAAAATAGCAAGTAATTGTAGAATATAACCATCTCTAGATTAAGCATATGTGGGTTATTATTTGCTTAGTGGATTATTGCTAGCAAATGTTCAATTTCAGGTTGACTCCTCTGCCACTCAGAATGCATCGGAATCAGTCGGGATGAACTCAGGGAAACACTAGCCACTTTTCATGTTTGACGAAATCATATAATATTAGAAAGGTAATCGACTATTGTTTTGGAAATGCAAATTCCAAAGCACATCAGAACTATGATGTCATGGCATTTTGCCTGCTGTTTTGGGTCATTTATGTAACAGTTTCCTTCATTAGCAGGGGTCATCAAGGGCCAATCATAATACATTTTACGGAATTTAGAAAATGCCTTTCATGTATTATAATTGGTTTCCTCTTTATAATCTCCTTGCAAAAATAGCTGTAAAAGATTCTTAACATGGGTCCATGCTCTTAAATGAATGTGCCCTGGCTAGATCTTGTTATCTATTAAATAGATATGTTAGTTGCCATTGCGGACATGGTTGCAGTAGAGCAATCCATTAGGTTGGTGCAAAAGCAATTACAGCTTTTGCCATTACTTTAATTCGAGGCAAAAGCTTCGAATTCAAGGTTAAATTTTGCCGAATTCATTGGCAAAAACCACAATTACTTTTGCACCAACCTAAGGAATCTGACTCAATATATCCCCATTGTCAGCTGATGGTTTCTAATGTATAAATCCTCTGGCAAAGCATATATGGCTAACTGCAATGAACAAAGGCTTGCTTTAGGAAGAAACTCTTATGGACAGCATGCAGGGTGATTTTGACAGTGTAGGCAAGATCCTTTTAGGAAGCAAGGAAAGCGTGTGTATGGATTTATGTCTGTGTGGGAGAACCCAGCTGTAGATAATAGTATCTTCATGTTATTTCTCTTGCCTATCATCCCTTGCCCATTGTAAGGGAGTTAATGTGATATTGTGTAAGGAATGGAAGTTTAAATGACTTAATATATAAAGTGAAATATCATTAAAGTATTATGTTTAATTCTGCACTTGAATCTTTAAAGGGGATAAAAACAAATGGAAGCTTTTTTTGGAGCAGGGCAACCAGACCAGAAGGAAGCACTTTCTCTGAGGAACACTTAAGGAAATGGGAGTTGTGTCTGGAGATGAGAGGCTCGGGAGGGATATATTAGGTGTCTTCAAATATTCAAGTCATTGTCATAAGGGAGAGAGACTTTAATTATTCTAGTTAATTTTTAGGGATATGGAAGGACAAATTTCAGCTTATAATAAGGAGTTGTTTTTGTTGTTGTTGTTTTGTTTTGTTTTTCTGTTTTTTGTTTGTTTGTTCGAAACAGGGTTTTGCTCTGTCACCCAGGCTGAAGTGCAGTGGCTCAATCTCAGCTCACTGCAACCTCTGCCTTCTGGGTTCAAGCGATTCTCCTGCCTCAGCCTCCCAAGTAGCTGGGGTTACAGGCACATGCCACCATGCCTGGCTAATTTGTGTATTTTTTGTAGAGATGGAATTTCACCATGTTGGCCAGGCTGGTCTCAAACTCCTGACTCCCGGTTATCCTCCTGCTTCAGCCTTCCAAAGTGCTGGGACTACAGGCATGAGCCACTGCACCCGGCCTAAGGGGATATTTTCTAAGGATCAGAAAGATGGGAAGATTTGGTGGTCTGTGAGCCTCCAGCTGTGGAGGAGGTTGGATCCCATGTGACTGATGGCAGGTGAGAGAAGCCAATGCTGGCAAATGATTTGGTCAGGTGATCCCCAAGGGCTCTCTCAGTTTAGGGAGGTTATGATGTTAACAGAGTGACTTTGGCTAAATTACCACCTGGGTCTCCATTATCTCACCTATAAAATGATAGATCTAGACTAACTCAGCAATTGTCAACCACTTTTTTCACAATGGTTCACCAAACTTCCTTTTCCTCTCCCTCCCCTCCTGCCTGCCTGCTCCTAAATGAAATCTTACGCAGAATTCCAACATAAAGAAAGGTCAAGGGAAACTTTAGTTTCTGGAAAAGGGAATTGAAAGCGCTGTGCTCTTTCCCCTTGGCCTCTGGCCTTCCACTGTACCTTTTCTTCCTCTTAGGCAACCTCTTAGTACCTCTGTGGAATCTGAGAATTACAATCTAAAAAACACAAGATTAGGTCTGCCACGGTGGCTCACCCTGTAATCCCAGCACTTTGGGAGGCTGAGATGGGTGGATCACTTGATGTCAGGAGTTCGAGATCAGCCTGGCCAACAAGGTGAAACCCCGTCTCTACTAAAAATACAAAAATTAGCTGGGCGTGGTGGCGTGCACCTGTAATCCCAGCTACTGGGGAGACTGAGGCAGGAGAATTGCTTGAACCCAGGAGGTGGACATTGCAGTGAGCCGAGATCACAAGACTGTGCCTGGGCAACAGAGTGAGACTTCATCTAAAAATAAATAAATAAATAGATAGATAAATAAATAGATAAAAACTACAAGATTAAAAGCTTTCTAATATTCTCACCAGACCTACAATTTTACTATTGTCATATAATTCTACTATTATTGGTTAGCCAGATTAATAAACATTACAAATTTCTTTTTCTATCTGTTGCAAGCTTGAGGCTTATAGAAAAGAAATTATGTTGCATAATGGTTAAGATTATGAACTTCACTTAGAACCAGAAAAGCTTGGGTTCAAGTTTCTACTCTGTCTTATTAGTTTGGTGACAAAAGGCAACTTGCTTAGACTTTTTAAGCTTGTCATCGTAGAGGGAGAACAAATATCCCCACCTTACGGAATCTGGGGAAGGTTTAAAATGATGGTTAGGTTTACAATGTGAAATAAGCCCTCAAAGAGGTCGTTATTTCATTAATAAAAAGACCAACTAAAATGGAATGAAAAAATTATCACACATGGTGACAATTTCTTATCACTGGTAGTAAAAACTAGGAGTCAAAAATTTTATAACTACCTTCCAAAACTTGACATAAGTCCATCTAAGGGAGGAAATCCTTTGACATTGTTATCTGACCCCTCTGACCCTTCTGTGTGGCCTTAAACAAAATCCTCAGCCGGTTTAAGATGCTTTCCCATTAATCAAATGAAACTGCAGTATTAAAAAGATGCCCTGTGGGTGGATCACCTGAGGTCAGGGGTTCGAGACCAGTCTGACCAACATAGTGAAACCCTGTCTCCACTAAAAATGCAAAAATTAGCCAGACATGGTGGCAAGCGCCTGTAATCCCAGCTACTTGGGAGGCTGAGGCAGGAAAATCGCTTGAATCTGGGCGGTGGAGTTTGCAGTGAGCCGAGATCGCGCCATTGCACTCCTGCCTGGGCAACAGAGTAAGACTCGGTCTCAAAAAAAATAAAAAATAAATAAATTTAAAGAGATGCCCTGAAGAAGAATTGGACTTTCAGTTTATCCAAGAGAGCACTAACTTTTGGGACTAATTTTCCAAAAGCCGAAAGCCTTCTTGGCAAAATCTCAGCGCTACCTCTTATAACCCTGCCAAACAGTCTTAGTGCTTTATTTTCTGTCTAGGGACCATCTATACTTTTTACCTAAAATGGAAGTGTATTTGTTCAGGAAACATTTCCTGCACACTTACTCTGTATAGAGTTTTAGAGGAAAACAAGGAAACAGAAGAAATCATATCTTTAAAAAGCTTACAGTTTAATTCAGAGACTTGCAGCCGTACCTTAGAGTTAGGCTAAGAGGATTCACAGTGACCTTGGTTCCTGCTATTCATCTCTCCTTCCTACTTGTTTCTCTCTGCTTCCCTTCTTTGCTAAAGTCTGGGGCTCTCTTCCTGCTCTCTGTCCATCTAAAGTAGACTTTTGCATTCATTTACATAGACACATCTTCTGATGTTCCATGCTCCAAAACGAGCTCTCATGTGTTTTCCATATTCCTAATAAGGACTCCCATGCTACAGAGTCCGACTCTAAATGTCTAAAGAAAACAGTCTAACGGGGGGATAAGGTGAACAAGATTAATAGGCTTAATTCTCCCCTTTCCCACCTCTCACTTAGGGAGGATTTATGTTTTAAATAACCGTTGCACATTTAAATTAATTAGTCTGAAACAGTGTTGTTGGCGGGATGTGTGAGCAGGGTATTTGAGTGCCGCGTTCTGTTCTGATGGTGCGCTGACCTTCATGCTAAACTGTGAAACCACACATCAGTATGGACGCATTGAACAGTTACATAGAGGGGCCTATCCAGAAACAAACAAATGAAATTTACATGGAGTATACATGGCTTCATAACATTTGAGGGCAAGCAAAATGCAGAGAAACAAATCAAGGAAAAAGTTTCTTGAGAAAGACTCCCTGGGGTAGGAATGTTTTCATGTGGGTTCTCAAGGAGGTGACAATCATATGCAAACCCGATCCCACTTTTTCTCCTTTCTTAGAAGTTCTGAAAGAGAGATGAGAGTGCAGATATAGATGAGGATAGTCCGTCTAAGGATAATACCAAAGGTAAGTGTGCTTTGAGGTTTAAAATATTTGCTGGAAGCTATTTACTGACTGGTTACTAGGAGACAGCATGACTCATTGCTAACTTCCCCTCCGGGGCCAGCGTTCAGTCATTTATCACCTGGCACATTGGATCCAGACTGATAGAATCTTTAGAAAAAATTATGGAGTGCTCTATTCTAGTAAGGAGGCACTAAACTGTGGAAATAAAATGATCCCTGAAGATGAGGTCCACCGAGAAAGCATCCCGACACGTGTCCTGTATGTACTAACAGTCCAAGGATTAACTTGTGGTGGAGAGATATATACAAGATAAAATAGAAACAACATACATATTAAACAACTGTACAAAGCAATATTGAAACCAGTGTCAGTAGTGAATACTGTATCTTCCCTGAGGACTCCCCGCGGCCACCCCCCACCCAGCCCATTTCTGAATGAATATATTTACATTATAACTGGGTATTCCTAATATCCATGAAACGACACACTTAAATATTCCTTTAACAATCTTTCTAAAGATTCAAATAACTAGAATAGATGAGGGTAGATCCTAAACAATTAGGTCTTCCAAGATAATTCATAAATTTAAGTATAAATTCTAAGATATATTTGGAAAATATTGAGGGTTGAATTGACATGTAGGAAAAAATGAGTCAAATCATTTATACATTGCCCACAACCACAGGGGCATCACTATAATGTAAAATTTGTTGGAATTTTTTGTTTTAGATAGAATCTCACTCTGTCACCTGGGCTAGAGCACAGTGGCATGATCACAGCTCACTGCAGCCTCAGCTTCCCAAGCTCAAGTGATCCTCCCACTCAGCCTCCTAAGTAGCTGGGACCACAGGCATGCACTACCATGCCCAGCTAATTATTATTACTATTATTTGTAAAAATGGGGTCTTACAATGTTGCCCAGGCTGGTCTTGATTCCTGGGCTCAAGTGATCCTCCTACCTCAGCTTCCCAAAGTGGTGGGATTATAGGTGTGAGCCACTGTGCCCAGCCTCATTGGGAATTTTTACAAAGAAATGTCTTGATGTATTTCCATAACATCAGAATTGTCAGAGACAAAACCTAGATAATATAAACTTTATCTGATAGGAGAAGAAAAATATTTCAATATCAAAAGAATGGGAGATGACCTTTGTGCAGTTATGTTTGTATGTGAGTGTGAGAGTGAGTGAGCATGAAGCATATTGCAAAAATAAGCGAAAGGTGATGTGGCGAGAGCGTGTTTTGAAATATTTATTAAAGCTTTCACTCTGTGTTTTGCCTTGACCTTTGCCTGTTCAAAGAGGTATCAAGGTCCGTGCTGTGGTAGGGTTCCCTACTTTAAAAGATGTCAAAATTCTGAGTCCATTGAGAAGACTGGTGGCTTAAGAAAGAGTGCAAAGTGCAGATCTCTCATGGGGAGAGAAGAGAGAGCAAAAGACAGAGAAGGAAGGAGGGAGGAAAGAAGAAGAGATTACATTTTCTCAGAGCAAGTAAGATTTCCCTAGTCCAGGCCAGGCACAGTGGCTCACGCCTGTAATCCCAGAACTTTGGGAGGCCGAGGCAGGTGGATCACCTGAGGTCAGGAGTTTGAGACTAGCCTGGCCAACATGGTGAATCACCGTCACTATTAAAAATACAAGAGTTGGCCAGGTGTGGTGGCACATGCCTGTAGTCTCAGCTACTCTGGAGGCTCAGGTAGGAGGATCACTTGAACCTGGGAGGCAGAGGTTGCAGTGAGTCGAGATTGTGCCACTATACTCCAGCCTGGGCAACAGAGTGAGACTCTTATCTCAAATTAAAAAAAAGAAAAAGAAAATTCCCTAGTTCAAGAGAATGAGGATTTGTTCCTGCTCCCTGAGGCCATGGTGGGACCTCAGGGAAGGTGAGTGTGTGATATACCTGGGGAAGTGCCCCAAGATTCTTGGCCCCCAGTTAAGTACAGAAGCCCACGAAACAGAGATTGTCACGTGGCCAGGGACAATTTGCCTCTCAGCAGGCATCAAACAGAGGGGTCCAGTCTACCCAATAACTTGACATGTCAGGAAGATCCCCAAGCCCTGCTCAAATCTGCTGAAGGTGGTGACAGAGAAACCTCAAGAATGGTCAAGCTTTTATTTCCTCCAGCCCAGTGGGAAAAGGGCTTAGAGAGGATATTACATTGATTTATGGAAAACAAAGCATCTGAGTTTATAGACTAAGATCTATACCTGCTACAAATGTATGAATCCTTTTATCCTATACACACACACACACACACACACACACATATATACTAGAGGGCACATGCTACTGAGACATATCACGTAGGTTCAGATTTTGCAGCACTAACTAGCTGCATGTTATTTTAGCAAGTTTCTTAACCTCACTGGCCTCAGTTTCTGTGAAACTGAGATTAATCATAGCACCAATTTCACATGGTGGTTGTAAGGATGAGGTGAGATCATCTGTATCTTTGGCACAGAACAAAGGCTCAACAATGATAAGCTATCATAATAATAATTATTATTATTTATTTTTCTTCTATAAATGTCCCAGTCATTACCTAAATGTGAAGGAGAGATCCGATCGTAAAAAAAAAAGGTTTCCATTGACAGCTCAAGTTATTCGTGGATTTTCTTTCATCATAAATTTAAGAAATAAGCAAATGGACAAAAGTCTCTGCTTTTCTTTGGCCCCCAGGTGACCACTAAATTACATGTGAAACAAAACATGTTCAAGAGAAATGTCCCTGGAAGAAAGGAATTTTTCCTAGATCTTAAATAGTGAGTTTCTTGAATCCTACATAAGGGTAGTGTCACGCCTCTGCCAAGTAGGAATGTCAGTATGCGGGTAGGAAGTCCAGCTGTATCCTCCCTTCAAATGGAAATTAGTTGGATTCCTGATGCTAAGGGTTCCCATGTGCTCTTCATATGACAGATAAGAGGAGGGGTGACAAAGAATTATTATTTATAAATAACATACTAGAGTGCCTGAGGTTAGCCAACCTTAAATTCAATGTTCAAAGTTTGGAGCAGGTGTCTACAAACTTTTACCCCTAAGCCACACTGAGGGTACTATTTATGAAATACATCTGTATCCTTGGATGTCTGTGACAATTGGTAATTGTCATTGGGTATTATATGAAATATGTTTGGTCTTTGTTCCCAGTTCCTGACATGGGGTTCCTAAAACCCCTGGAATTTCCTGAATGATAGCACTATCTTTTGTTATTTATAATGAAGCCACTTGATCACATGCTGAGTTTATGGTAATGAGGTTATGTAGGGTGGCACCCTTAGATAGCCACTGTATGGGGCCAGTCAACAGAAAGACCAGGTGATTAGAGGATTAGAAGGTTGGAGCTTGTAGTCCCAGCTACTCCTGAACCCAGGAGGCGGAGCTTGCAGCGAGCCAAGATGGGGCCATTGCACTCCAGCCTGGGCGACAGAGCAAGACTCCGTCTCAAAAAAAAAAAAAAGGTTGGAGCTGTCAGCCCCACCTACTGACTCTACTGACTGCTTGTGGGTTGGCGGGGTGGTGGGGGGGCAAATAGAAATCAAGCTTCATAAAAACTTGAAGAACAAGATTTGATGAGCTTCCGGTGGCTGAATACGGGGAGGTACTGGGAGGGTGGAGCCCCAGAGAGGGTGTGGAAGTTATGCACGCCCATAACTCACGGTATCCATCTCTTCCTCAGCTGTTTATCTGTATCCTTTGTAGTATCCCTTAAAACAAACTGGTGAACATAAGGAAGTGTGTTTCTCTGAGTGCTGTGAGACATCCTAGCAAATTAAACCCATGGAGGGAGGACCCCCGTGGTAGGTAGGACCCCCGATTTATAGACAGTTGGTCAGAAGCACAGGTGACAACCTACTAACTTGCAACTGGTGTCTGAAGTCGGGGCAGCCTTGTGAGACTGAGCCCTTAACCTGTGGGGTCTGACACCATTTCCAGGTAGACAGTGTTACATTGAATTAAATTATAGGACACCCAGTTGGTGTCCCCTGAAGAATTGCTTAGTGTGTGGGGAAAACTCTCACACATCTGGTCCCAGATGTATTCTGGGTTGGATGCATGTGGAAGGAGACAGGAACACATGACCACCCATCCATGCAACACAGCACACTAGCTGTTCACTGAGGCACAGGCATACCTCATTTTATTGTGCTTTGCATCTTAGTGCTTCACAAATATTGCATTAAAAAAAATTACGAACTGAGGGTTTGTGACAACCCTGCATTGAGCAAGTTGATCAGCACCATTTTTCCAACAACAAGTGCTCACTTCATACCTCTGAATCACATTTTTGCAATTCTCCCAACATTTTAAACTTTTTCATCATTATTATACCTGTTATGGTGATCTGTGATTAATGATCTTGATGTCAATTTCCATTGTAATTGTTCTGGGGTTCCACAAACTGTGCCCATCTAAGATGGTGAACTTAATTGATAAATGTTCTGTTTGTTCAGATTGCTTCACTAACTGGCCATTCTCTGTCTCTCTTCATCTCCTAGAGTCTATTTCAGAAGACACAACAATACTGAAATTAGGCTAAATAATAACCCTCCAGTGGACTCTAAGTGTTCAAGTGAAAGGAACTCTCTCACTTGAAATCAAAAGCAGAAACCATTTGGCTTAGCGAGGAAGGCACATGGAAAGCTGAGACAGGCTGAAAACTAGGCCTCTTGGGACAAACAGCCAAGTTGTGAGGGCAAAGGAAAATTCTTGAGGGGAATTAAAAGTGCTACTCCAGTGAACCCACAAAGGATCAGAAAGTGAACTGGTCTTATTGTTGATATGGTGAAAGTTTGAGTGGTCTGGATAGAAGATCAAATCAGCCACAACATTCCCGTAAACCAAAGCCTAATCCAGAGCAATGCCTCAACTCCTTCAATTCCATGAAGGCTGAGAGGCCAGGAAGCTGTAGAAGAAAAGTTGGAAGCTAACAGAAGTTGAATTGTGATGTTTAAGGAAAGAAGTCATCTCCACAACCTAAAAGTGCAAAGTGAAGCAGCAAGTGCTGATGGAGAAGCTGCAGCAAGTTATCCAGAAGATCTAGCTAAGATCATTGATGAAGGTGGCTACACTAAACAGCAGATTTTCAATGTAGACAAAACAGCCTTCTATTAGAAGATGCCATTGAGGACTTTCATGGCTCGAGAGGAAAAGTCAATGCCTGGCTTCAAAGCTTCAAAGGACAGGCTGACTCTCTTATTAGGGGCCAATGAAGCTGGTGACTTTGAATTAAAGCCGATGCTTATTTATCATTCTGAAAAATCATAAGACCCTTAAAATTATGCTACATTGACTCTGCCTATGCTCTAGAAATGAAACAACAAAGCATGAATGATACCACATCTGTGTACAGCATGGTTTCCTAAATATCTTAAGCCCACTGTTGAGACCTGCTGCTCAGGAAAAAAGATTCCTTTGAAAATATTATTGCTCATTGACAATGCACCTGATCACTCAACAGCTCTGAAAGAGATGTGCAAGGAGATGAGTGTTGTTTTCATGCCTGGTAACACAACGTCCATTCTGGAGATCATGAATCAAAGAGTAATTTTGACTTTCAAGTTTTACTATTTAAGACATACATTTTGTAAGGCTATAGCTGCCATAGACAGTAATTTCTCTGATGAATCCGGGCAAAATAAATTGAAAACCTTCTGGAAAAGATTCACCATTCTAGATGCCATTAAGAACATTCATGAGTCACAGGAGGAAATCAAAATGTCAATATTAATAGGAGTTTCAAAGAAGTTGATTCCAACCCTCATGGATGACTTTGAGGGGTTCAATACTTGAGTAGAGGAAGTGACTGCAGATGTGGTAGGAATATCAAGAGAACTAGAATTACAACTGGAGCAAGAAGATGTCATTGAATTGCTGCAATTTCATAATCAAATTTGAATAGATGACAAGTTGCTTCTTATGGATGAGCAAAGAAAGTGGTTTCTTGAGATGGAATGTACTCCTGCTGAAGATGCAGTGAGCATTGGTCAAACTACAACAAAAGCTTTAGAATATCCCATAAACTAAGTTGAGAAGCAGAGAAGAATATGAGAGGATTGACTCTAATTTTAAACAAAGTTCTGCTGTGGGTAAAATGCTATTCAACAGCATCTCGTGCTACAGGGAAATCTTTCATGGAAGAAAGAGCCAATTGATGTGGCAAACTTCATCATTGTCTTATTTTAAGAACTTGCCACAGCCATCTCAACCTTCAGCAATGACCACTCTGATCAGTCAACAGCCATCAACACCGAAGCAAGACCCTCCACTAGCAAATAATTACTTGTTGAAGGCTCAGATTATTATTAGCATTTTTTAACTATAAAGTATTTTTTCTTTAAGATATATACATTGTTTTTCTAGACATAATGATAATGTACACTTAATAGACCACAGTATAGTGTAAGCATAAGTTTTGTACACACTGGAAAACCCAAAAAATTCATGTGACTAGCTTTATTGGGGCAGGTTGAGACTGTACTCGCAGTATCTCCAAGGTATATTCATGCATGGCCTTTTTGACCCCATTTCTTTAAGTGGTCTGTCTGAGTTACACAAACTATGGGTTCCCAACTCTGCTTGGAGCAGTCAGGATTCTCTTCAATGTACCCCTACCTTGCTCCATCCCTGCGGCTTCTGCCTGTCTGTTGATCTCTCAGCGTCTCCTACTTGGCATCTGTAAGAGGTATTGGGGCATGATGTCTTGCAGTTTGGGCCTATTGATCTGTCTAAGCTCTTACTTTCCCACCATGTAGGAGACTCCAGGCTGAAGCAGAAACACAGAACCAGCCCACCTTCCTTGGACAGCTCTTGTACTCCTCCATCAAGCAGTATCACTCTATTCAAAGAAACATTACATCTCAAGATGGGAAATGTGGTCCTGGCACCTTGCAAGATAGAAAGGTGACAAGGTTCTGTCCTTGGTAGGGGTTAGAGCCTCACCAGGGAGATGGCTGTGACATAAGGTGTCTCAGTGGCAAACAGCACACAAGGGTTAAAACTGATAGTCATAGCTTTTATGAGACGAACTATGAAAAGCGAGGTAAACTCAGAGGCTCAAGGAGAAGCTTCTCTGAGAGAATTAGGCTTGGAAAAAGAAGTAGGATTTTGCTTCTCTGGGTCAGAGGAGGATGAGGGTGAGGAAAACCATGAGGTTGTAAAAGAAGTGTCTGTGAGACTTAATTCCTGTCTCGTAATTCCCACAGAAAACGACAGCAGGGGAGAGAGCAGCTGAATGGTAGTCAAGACATCATCTACTTTTGGGTTCTTTGAAAACAGCGCATGATATAGAAATAAATCCACATGGTAGCCTGGAAAAACAATCCCAGAGGGATGGGGCCTGAGACACTGGGAGCCCCAAGCCCATTGGGACTCATTACTTTCCAGTGGTCACTGCAACACATTACCACAAACTGGGTGGCTTAAAACAACAAATACTTTCTCTCTCACAGTTCTGGAGGCCAGAAGTCCAAAAAGTAGTATCACTGTGTTGAAACCAAGGTATCAGCAGGGCTACTCACCCTCCTGAGCTCTAGGGGGGAATCTGTTCCTTGCCTCTTCCCACTCCTCGAGATGGCTGGCATTCGTTGGCTTGTGGGGGCATCCGTCTAGTCTCTGCCTCCGTGATCACATCACCTTCTCTCTGTGTCTGTGAGTAGAATCTCCCTCTGCCTCCTCCGTTTTGTTTGTTTGTTTGTTTGTTTTTGGCACAGTCTCTCTCTGTCGCCTAGGCTGCAGTGCAGTGGCCTGATCTCAGCTCACTGCAACCTCTGCCTCCCGAGTAGTTCTGACTAGAGGTGCATGCCACTGCATCTGGCTAATTTTTGTATTTTTTGTAGAGACGGGGTTTTGCCATGTTGCCCAGGCTAGTCTTGAACTCCTAGGCTCAAGGAACCCTTCTGCCTCTGCCTCCCAAAGTGCTGGGATTACAGGCCTGAGTCACTGCAACCAGCCTCTGGCTCTCTCTTACAAGGAAATGTGATGGCATTTAAGGCTTATATGGAAATTGAGTACAATCTCCTCTTCTCAAGATCATTGCTTAATCAATCTGCAAAGACCCTTTTTTTTTTTTTAAATTGTCATATAAGGTAACATTCATAAGTTCCAGGGACTAGGATATGGATGTCTTTGTGAGGGGTGCATTTTTCAGCCTACCAAAGGGCTTGTCTTTATATAGAGTGCCTTGAATTTCTCAGCAGTGACTCAATAGTGCTTTACTTACCCCAGAGAGTTCTGATCCTCCCCAACTTGTTCTGTCCCATCCATACCTCTGGCCTGTCTAAAACTAGTACAGATGCCAGCTACCAGCCTTGCCAAAGTTTTCTTCTCAAACAAAAAGAAATGGTTCTTCTTCCAATTCTTACCAACTTCATTAAAAAAACATAGAGGAACTGGTTAGAAGCTCTTTGTAGACAATCCGTGTCTGATTGTGCATGAGAAAGTACTAAAGCTTTATGAAGGGACAACCATTTGGAAATGCTTTTAGAAATTCAAATACAAAGACTTATGATTGCCTGACATTGATTTCATACCCCCATCGACCAATTCCTACTTTCATCTTTGTTCCTTGTTTTCTTCATTTTAATGTATTCCATCTTACAATTGTAATAAGGTACCCAAGCTGTGCATTTCAGGGTCATTATTGCATTTCTTAGGAAGTTAAAGCCCCCATCCTTTGACCTTATGCTTTCTGATACCACCCAAGGTGTGACATAATTGCCCACAAATGCGCTGTCTGTCATGTCTTATTGCTCAAATGAAACCCACTTCCACAGTAGGACGAAAAGAGAGGGGGGTAGAACTCCTGCTATTCGCATCAGCACTTGTCCTCAGGAAATGCGGAATCTTGGCACTGAACGAAAGTGTAAAAATGACAAATTTGCCATCTAATATGGACCACTGCACTCACAAGACTGCAACTCCTTACATTAATGGAGATTAGGATATAACTTTTTTAATTTGGAGCCTCATTACACAGTATAAATAAAAATAGAACCCCAACTATATCATCTTTAATTGCCTCTAGACAGAATGCTGATTATCTACTGAGGGTCTTGGCCATGTGTTTCTGAGGAACCAGCAGAGTTTGTTCCTTGCTTTGAAAGCAAAATCTGAAAAGATATGTGGGTATCATTAACAGAGGCCAGGAAGTTAGATGTTTGCAAACATTTCAGCTAACATTCCAATGGAAGAAAATGCATGAACAAAAATATGATGATATTGTCAAAGCGATGAGTTCATGGGTATGAAGGCGGAAGAATGATGAACATTCACCCATCTAAATGGAAAGAGCCATTTACTTCTACTTAGCATTCTTGTTATTAAGAGTTTGAAAATAGCCGCAGTTTTCACTCCTAGCCTGGCAGAGACCCAGAGAGAGATGCTGATACTCAAAGCTGTGATAGCTGAGTCTTTTAGCATCCCTTGGTACAACTGATTAAAGCAATTGATCAATACCAAACTTTGCGAAAAACTACTGTGGGTATGTTGCAGACGACATCCCATGAATAAATAACTCACATAATGGCATTTGTCTTACTATCAAGCTCATCTATAATTTAGCAAGAATAGTACCCATTAAAAGAACACCTAGTATGATCACTGCCAAAATAAAGAGTTAATTGGTTTCTATCTTCTGGGAAGTCTCTCAAAAAAGATAAGGAGGGAAATGTGGCTACCAACTATAATAATGAATGTAAAGTAGCCCCTAAGCCATTCATTCCCCTATCTGCTGCGAGACTTCTTTCAATAGCATTTCAAATAGCATCTTTTGGATCCAACTCGTAGCACTCAATAGAAAGTTTTAGAGAGGTCTTTTTCTTTTCCACATAGGGATCAAATCTGTTTTAGAAAAATGTAATTTAGTGCTTTAAATAAATTAATTAACTGAGCACTAAATACAGGGAATACAAATAAATTCCTTTCAGGATTGAAATTTTTTTTTGTAATATAAGTGAAACATTCTTTTAATAAGGCACTCCTCCATGCTCTGGCTGGTACCAGCTTCAGTTATAATGGGATAATAGTATCACGTTCTCATGGCTTCAAGACCTTGGAATAGTCAAGGGGGTGAGAGAACTCAGGATCTACTCTAGAGTGAGAATAACGATGAGACTACATCAGAAAAGGCAGGAAAATAGAAATGATGTGATTAAGGCCCATACTACCCCCTGGAGAAGTATCCCTGCTTTACAGCGAAACAAATTAGACACAAGGAAATCAAAGAGATTTGAACAAGGTTCCTATCACAATCCCAGGCAGTAGGTTTACAACTAGATGATTTTGTGGTTTCTAAATTTTGAAGGGATAAGGCTAGTCATAGGCCATGCATCCGAGCCTGAGAAGCTTAATACAGGATAAAAAAAAAATGAGATCCTTGTCAGAGTATCGATTGGCATCAACTAGTTGATCTGTCATTGGATTTCTTTGGGCACTTTCGAGTCACACGGATTGGGTTGGAGTGTATGAAAATCATTGTTGAACATTATCATCTACAAAGACTTATTTGGGAGAAAATAATGTCTTTCAAATAATGTCCATGCTTATAGTCCATCAGTAATTGCTGTATAAAATAAACTTGAGCATGTTCCTAATGTCCTCTAGAGATGCCGTAAGTACCGTTTGCTAGTATTTATGGTCTGCAATCAAACAGGAGTCAAGGCCATAAATCATTACCCTGAATATAATATTTTTGTTTCATGAGAGTCTGAGCTTTCAACCCCAAAGCAACAAATCAGTCCCCTCCTTATTGAGCCTGTCACAGCCCCATCCTTGAGTACGACCACATTTATTACCATTGTCAGCTGCCTCGTGTGAAAGAACAGGAAGGAGGGAAGGAGAATATAAATATAAATTGAAAAGCAGTGCTTTGGGAGGCTGGCCTGGCTGAGGGGAGAGGTAACATAACATGGTGGCTTTCACCCCAGGGTCACATAGTTGATGGCCCGTGCACTGAAGTGGTGATCAAGTTTCCACGTCACCAAGAATCTGGCTGTTAACTGTCACCAGGGCTGCAAGGCTGGACACAAGGGCAAAGTGTTCAGAGGAGTTGAATGCTGAACTTTCAGCCTTTTGACTGACCCTTAAAGCACTTTGGGCTTCTCTGAGGACAAGGCTGTTTCTCAAGGACCTGCCATTTATTATCTTCCAAGGGAAGTTTGAGATACCAGAGATGGGGAGATATGAGCTTGCTCGTTGAGGAAGGATTTCACCTCTAGGGCTTTGTCTTTGACAGATGTGATGAAACCCTAAAAATGCTTCTTCTAAAATAAGAAACTGCTGCTTTCACTCACATAGAGAAAATGCCATCAGAACTCGGCCTTCCAGACAGCAATGCCATCAAAAAAGTCCTGAAGCCAGATTTCCAAAGGGAAAAGCCAAGCCTTTAACTCAGACCTGGATGATGGTGAACAATATTAATGAGACACTGACAGAGACACAGAAGAAAGCTTGTCCAAGTGTAGAGCTTTTCTTTGAAGTCTCAGTGAAATCATTTTCTTTTGGGGGATATCTTCTTCATACTTAGAATGTTTATAAGACCAGGAAAAGGCCAAGACCTCTGCTGATAACCTAGATGTAGATGAAATGGAATACCTTTTGTTTTCATCTTCCTCCTTCCAAAATAAACTCTAATGTGGAAGTAGGGTTTTACTAGGTATACATGGACATTAATGCAGCAGCATAGACAATATCAGAATGCAGAAGATAGACACAGTCTATCATACAGGAATTGCACGCCCAGAGATTCTCTCAGAATCCTTTTCCCTATTCATTTATTGTCCTTCTTTTTCAACTGAAATGGTCTTCAATAACATGGTTAAGGAATTAATTTCCTTTGATTCTGTTTTAAGTTATTTTGATAATACTCGTTTAAAAAATCTCAAGTGAACCAGAAAGCCCAGTCCTCACCAAAAACTTGAATGGAATAGTTTAACTTACAAAACACTATTTGTACTTTAGTTTTGCTTCAATGTGGTTCTAATCATTGCACTTATAGCACTCTGCCCAAGGCTGATCTAGCCTTAGCTATATAAAAAATTCAAACACCATTTATGTACTTATAAAACAAAAAGCCAGTATCTTTCTCCTTCTAATCTTCCAAGGAATATGTTGCTCTTGTTTCTTCAAGAAAACAAGTAGAGACGGAGTATTGGCGTTTAATGAAAATTGGATCAGAGCAGGGAACACTAAATTGTTACTGGATTTGTGTGACGTCAGTACACAGCATTAATCTTCATGCCTCAGCTTCTCCATTTGAAATGGAAGGCAAGCTATTTCATAGCGATGGGTTAGGGATTAAAACATAGGTATATGGCATGCAAAAAGCACAAACTAATCCCTCTCTTTAACTCAACTTCAGACAGGCCCTTTTTAGAGAGCTGTGTTTTGCTTGGAGCTTACCTAAAATGAATTATGGAGAGTTCAAGCATGATTCAGAAAGAACAGTGAAGATGATTCAATGCCTTGGAAATGAGATCCATGCAAAAAGACGAAAGAAATTGGGCATATTGGGGTGGTAGAAAGATGACTGTGAAGGCGAAGGCAAGCCCTGGTGGCAAACAGAATTCATACACTGTATAATGTCATAAGCAGAAATTCAACATGCTTCATTGCTCCTTTGTAGAGTCACCTTAAGAAATTGTCAGATGCTCTTCAGTACCTGATGACAGTTGAACAAACAGAGACTGGAGAGATTTAAGTTACTTTTCTACATTTGTGCAAGCAGTTAAATGGCAAAGCTAAGCTATGGATGCAAGCTCGCTCTGATGCCCCAAACCATGCTCTATGGTGAGGACTAATTGAGTTAAAATATATACAACATTTGCTATGGTGTCTGGAGCACAGTTCATGCTCAAAAAGTGACAATGATTACCTTCTAGAACTTTACCACTTATTAGTCCCTTCAGTTTGAGGCATTATTTTTACTAGGTGTCTGTCTACCTGACCATCCTTTCTGAGCATAATGAAACTAGTAATTACAAAAGCCAAGAAATTAGAAACAGAAATGGAATGGACAAAGTTAGTTACTGTAGAATATTGGGGGAGACAGCTTGCTGCAAAACTTTTCAAGGCACATGTTCAGTTTGGCTAAGCTGTTGTTGTGGTTGTGTTCCCCTGTTCTCTTTACAGTTGATCCTTCAACAACACAGATTTGAACTACATGGGTCCACTTACATGTGGATCCACTTATGCATCGATTTTCTTCTACCTCTGCCACCCCTGAGACAGCAAGACCAATCCCTCCTCTTCCTCCTCCTCAGCCTACTCAACATGAAGACACTGAGGACGAAGGCCTTCATTTAACAAATTGTGAATATGCTTTCCCTTCCTTATGATTTTCTTAATGTTATTTTCTTTCCTCTAGTTCATTTTATTTTTGTAGGAATACAGTATAGATTACATATAACATACAAAATACATGTTTTTTAACTGTTTATATTATTGGTAAAGCTATTACCAATAACAGTTGGCTATTAGTTACATTTTGGGGAGCCAAAAGTTATACACAAATTTTTGGCTGGGCGCGGTAGCTCACATCTGTAATCCCAGCACTTTAGGAGGCCCGAGGGGCAGTTCACTTGAGGTCAGGAGTTCAAGACCAGCCTGGCCAACATGGTGAAATCCCGTCTCTGCTAAAAATACAAAACAAATTAGGTGGGTGTGGTGGCACATACCTGTAATCCCAGTTACTTGGGAGGCTGAGGCAGGAGAATTTCTTGAACCTGGGAGGCGGAGGTTGCAGTGAGCCAAGGTTGCACCACTGTACTCCAGTCTGGGCAATTGAGCAAGACTCCATCAAAAAAAAAAGGGAGGGGGGAGCCGGGCACAGTGGCTCATGTCTGTAATCCCAGCACTTTGGGAGGCCGAGACAGGCAGATCACGAAGTCAGGAGATTGAGACCATCCTGGCTAACATGGTGAAACCCTGTCTCTACTAAAAATTATAAAAAATTAGCCAGGCATGGTGGCGGGCACTTGTAGTCCCAGCTACTCGGGAGGCTGAGGCAGGAGAATGGCGTGAACCCAGGAGGCAGAGCTTGCAGTGAGCAGATATTGCGCCACTGCACTCCAGCCTGGGGCACAGAGTGAGACTCTGTCTCAAAAAAAATAAATAAAGTTAGACACAAATTTTTGACTGAGTTGGGGGTTGGTGTTCCAACCCATGCATTGTTCAAGGGGCAGTTGTACTTCTTTTAGTTATTGTGCTAAATACAATAGGTTTTTTTGGGAGGAGTACTTTAGCAACTTGCTGTGAATATTTTTATAAGACAATTTATACTTTTTATTTACATAAGTCATATTTAAAAGTTTTTGGCATATATATATATGTATACATATATATTCGATATTTCCTGGAATATTCTTCAAGAAACATGTAGACTAGAGTACTCCAAGTACAAATTCCAAAAACAAACAAATACAACCCCTAAGTGAACAAAATGCAAGATCTTCAAAGGGCCGGGAGTTCTGTCCCTTCTCTCTATTCTGTCACTGTGGATGTATTTTGAGCCCTGGATAAGATTTTCATGAATCAGCAGATAAAATCAGACAGCAAGAATACTTGTTCTCAATCTTAAGACTGTTTAGGAGGTGAAAAGAAGGCGGTTTCTTAGCTAACCAAGATCCAGGCAATGGAGAGTCTTCCAGATTGAAATCACAGTACCCAGTAAGCCTGAGAACTACAGAGAAGATGCTGAAAGATCAGGAGGCAGTCTGTTATTCCAAGACTGCCAGCAATAAAAAAGTGAAGCCAAAGAAGTCTAAAGGAGCTTGTCAGTAGAAGGTTGAATGTGTTCCCCTGAAATTCAACACTTCTACAGCTCCACTGTAAGTCCACTTTAATGAATTCAGTCTTTCGAGGGTTGCCAACACCATACCAGCAACAAATGTGGAGAATTCCAAAGAGAATGATACTCAGCTACTCTAGATTTCTCCTTTCTCACTGAGGTCTGAGTCCCATAGCTAACTCCTTACTTCCATGTTGATGCAATGCTAAGTCTCCAAGCTGACAACACAATATTCAATCGATGTAGTCAATCAACTTGAAAGTTCAGTGGGAACTGACACATTGATTGAATTCACCTGTAAATTAAGCCAAACCGTTCAAACATGTATATGCCTTCTGTTGAGGCTCTGAGTCTTAATAGATGAATGTCAAGGCTGGGTTGCAATTTTAATTTGCTTCTAAATGAAGGTTGGTGCTCTTTCAACATTAAGTGATAATAATTATTGAGATTGCAGTAATTATGATTTGCACAGCTTAAAAGTTATGAGAGTATCATTTTATTTGCTAAATAGTGTTGTTTTATTCTGCATGTTTACATTTACCAGAGCAAATACAGAGAGCTCTGAAGGTACCTGATATCTCTTGGGACACCCATGGAAAATGAGGTACTGTGTCTCATAAGACATTCTTGGCAAACACAGAACGTAAACCAAAAAAAAAAAAAAAAAAAAAATCCATATGGTGCACAACATCTCTCAGATGAAAAATAAGGCTTCTCAAGGAAGGAGCCTTGGGGGATTCTGAAGTCAAATTGCAAGGAACAAATGTGCTATTTTAATTTTGGCCTTAAAACTTCCTCTCCTGGAATGGTCTCAATATCACAATCTCTGCTCAACAGCACTCTCTAAGCTACAAACTCCCGTTGTTTTCTGGTTTGCTGTTCTTCAGAAAAAAAAAAAAATTCATCAGAGCTCTGCATGAGATCTGCAACCCCTCCCACATCAATCTTAGGAAGCCCAAGAACATTGTATAACTTAGTTCCCAAACAGGCCACAAGCAGATGGAATTCTCCATGAGAAAGATGGCTTCTTTTCTTTCTCTCTCCCCTGACATCCTCTTTCTTTTTAACTTCAGAGGTGTTTCCCTGGGCTTCCCACTGCTCGGATATGTGTGGTTCTCTCCCAGCACCCTTTCTTCCGCAGGCACCTGCTTCCCCCATGGAGGGGGATGTTGTCCAGTAGCTTGGAGTGGACCTCTGTTGTCCTCCCACACCTGGGAAATGCATGTCTCCTTCTCAATGCCTGGTGCGTCCAAGGCCGTGGGAGGAGTACATTGAAAGTCTACATCCAATGAAGACAATTTGTCAGTCTTCATTATCAAAAGCTGCGTGGCATGAACACTGGAGTTAAGGGTCAGTGTGGCTTCCAATTAAAACTCCCTATTGGAGATGGATTTATGTTTGGTCCATTTCAAAACACATTGGGCTGCAACTTATCATTGTTGTCAGACTGAAAGCACTTTCCTTTTTTAGTGCTTCAAGGGTTTAAAAACCATTAATTCATTTTGTTTAAGATATAAAGACATAAACGAATGAGGGTTTTTTTTTTTTTCTTTTTTTTTTTAAGGAGGAAAAAACAACCCACCTTGGTCCAGATGTGTTCTGGACACACTGAAACATTTCGAATGTGGGTCAAATGGACAGGGTTTTTATCTTACATATTGAGCATTTCTGTTTTTAGTGAGTTTACCGTGGGAACGTTATGGTGAAAGACAAGGAGAGACTCTTTTAGATGATCCTCAGAGTCACATGTTGGGAATTTTGAACAGAGCCCAAGTTTTTCAGGGATGATGAGTTCCTTTACTAAAAGAAAAAAAAATGACTTTCTGTTTTTAAGGGTAAGAAATATGTATTCTTAAACATCTTGGACATGAAATCAAATTCATGTTGAGACATTTTGATGATGTCAGCACAAATAAATCAATTACTTTTAGGAAGGAAATTTCTATTACATACCTATGGTTTAAAAAAATAAAACAGAAGGGAAGCAATGGAAAAGGACAAAATGTCTGAGGGGAGTATCCTGGTAAAACAGATTCAAGTCTGGGGATAATCTTTGTTTATAATAAATAAAAACTGAAAAGGAAAGGAGACACTATCAAGATGAGAGTATGTCTCTTGCCCAGAAAGACCCAAATGTTTCAAATAGAACATGTCTTAGCTCTTTTATCTTAGCTCATATCATCCTTTCGGACTCCACTAATCACAGTTTGTTGCTTTTTAGAGGGAGTTCGGCTGAAGTCTTGCTTAGTGAACAATGAAAATCTTTTAGATTTCTTATCTCATGTTGACAGTGGTAAGTTGATTTTTCACTACAAACTCATTCTTGCCTCTTTACCCCAAGTCATAACTTGGGGAAAAATCAATTAAGCCCACTTAATCCATCTATTTAGCCAGATCCACTAACTGTGAAATGCAGAGTCCCGGCATTCACAATTCCCAGTGGGCAACCTTGAGATGGAAGGAGGAGGACACGGTTAATGCAGTCATTAGAGTCATGAGCCAGCACTACTTCGCAGCCCGGGCAAACCCTGAGCAGACCAAGGGCCCCAAAACCCAAAATATAGCAGTAGGATGTGGGGTGCCTAACCCTACTTTCTTGTCCCAACTCAGGATCCTTGACATCACTTGGACAGACTCTGGAATAATAAAGATCCCCAGTTCTTGCCCTCTAACCACGTAAGTGTTACAGGGAATATAAAAATGATCTCTGTTGTGTTAGGAGAACTTGGAGATCTTCCCAAAGCCTCAGAGAAACAACTTTAAATGTCATAATGAAAATGGAGAAGTTTCCTTTTGAAACCAGCTTTAATACTAGAAATGCCACTGAGTTTTACCGCAGCCTCTCAAGATTAAGCACATTTAGTAATAATAAAGTGATAACAATAGATAGTTTATTGAATCAAATTTACCACTTGTGCAATGCATAGAATGCGAGTCACTTGACAGAGTTTATCTTGCCTAAGCCTTACAGCAGGTTCTATTTTATAATTATTTTTATTTTTTATTTTTTTTGAGACAGTGTCTCACTCTGTCGCTCAGGCTGGAGTACAGTGGTGTGATCTCGGCTCACTGCAACCTCTACCTCCCAGGTTCAAGCGATTCTTGTGCCTCAGCTTCCCGAGTAGCTGGGACTACAGGCATGTGCCACCACGCCTGGCTAATTTTTGTATTTTTAGTAGAGATGAGTTTTTATCATGTTGGCCAGAATGGTCTCGAACTCCTGACCTCAGGTGATCCACCTACCTCAACCTCCCAAAGTGCTGGGATTACAGTATAATTATTTTTAAAATGAAGTAACTAAGGTTTTGAGAGGCTAATTTGCCCAAATACATAAAATAATAAGCTAGGTTTAAAAGCTGGAGTCTCATTCCTGAAAATGCAGGCTTAATCCCTCCACCTTAAGTGTAGCAGATAGAATGTCTGATAATTCCAAAGGTATCTAGCAAGTTACACTTCAGACACCTCAGTTGAAATCTCTGGTTAGACTTTCCTGTCCCCATGTGAGGTTGTCCACTCTGATTCAAACGAAAATGATGTATTTTCCATTCTTAAAGAAAAAAAAGAGCATTCTGTATGGGCAACTGGCATGCAAGTTTTCAGTGTGGAATGCCCATTTAGAAATGAGAAAAATCCATTGAATGTGGCACTAGGGATCAATTTTGTGTCACCATTTAACCAAATACTGTATGAATTATATGAATTCACAGCCACAAAAGGGTTGTCAGTAAAGTGGTCCACGCATGCCAGGGGTGACTGCTAAGGCCTCCTGTTACCTAGGTAATCAGGTAATTTGATTAGAGACAACATATTGCTAACATCATGATTGGATGGGTCGAGTTTCTTTCTGTAGAATTCTGTTGAGCCTTTCCATCTTCTTTTTATTTTTTTTTTTTTTTGAGATGGAGTCTCACTCTGTCACCCAGGCTGGAGTGCAGTGGCGCGGTCTCAGCTCACTGCAAACTCCACCTCCCAGGTTCATACCATCCTCCTGCCTCAGCCTCCTGAGTAGCTGGGACTACAGGCACCCTCCACTAGTCCCGGCTAATATATATATATATATATTTGTATTTTTAGTAGAGATGGGGTTTCACTGTATTAGCCAGGATGGTCTTGATCTCCTGACCTCGTGATCTGCCCCCCTCGGCCTCCCAAAGTGTTGGGATTACAGGCGTGAGCCACTGCACCTGGCCTAGCCTTTTTAGCTTCTAAGCCAAGTGTGTAAATATTAACAAGCAAAGGCTATGAGTGAATATTAACTAAAACTGGATTTTAATATGCACCATCACTGACAGATCATAACAACACCACAGATTTCCACATACACTGCATTTGTGAACAGTGCTTGGAGAGTCCCAGAGCAGAAAAAGATACAAGAAGTCTTGGTCAAGTATTGTTTTTGTTTGTCTGTTGTTATGCTCAAGTTATTTTGATTCTCTTTCACATGTGAGACATTTTACATGTTAGCCAAATCACTGAAATGAATCTCAGACTCTACCTAAAGTCAGAGAAGAAGGAACTTCTCTGAGCACAGGTTTTGGGGAATGTCACTAAATAAGCTTCACAGAACCTGCAGAAATGCCCGATTCATTGGCGATGAAAGGCACACCATTTGTCCAAGGAGTCCTTGTTTCTCCTCTGGGCAGAGGAGATGAGTTAGACTCACAGAGGTGCCGAGATGGGGTGTATTATCCAAGTTACCCTGCAAAATACAAGGATCCAGGAGAGTGATTGTGTTTCTGCCTTATCAGCATCAAAATTGCTTATCAGTCCATAAATGCAATGGAGAAATTGTAGGATTAGTGCTGTAACAAGGCAGGAACTTCTAGCTAACCAAGCTTCCCAGATCCCTCACTACCCCTGTCCCTCCCTCCACCCTGGCCACAGGAGCCAGGAAAGCCAGGGTGGTAATGAAGTAGGCTCAGAAGGCTGGAAATAGGCTTTTCCAGGGGGTATAGCCTTGGTACATGTTAACATCAGCCTGTGATTCAGAACCTGCCTGTGATTGCTGTCACCTGAGAGAGTTCTTCAAGAGGTAAACAGACGGTTGGTCAATGTGGCGTGATTTTTAATGTCTTCAAGTGGTTCATGAGAACTGCTAGGAATTCCCATCTAAGTACAAAGAGACAATTCCCATCTGTGGTCTGTGTTTCTATCAAAAAAAATGTTGTTTAGACTGATGGGGTGCAACCTCTGAATGTTGGAGGCTCAATCCAAATGGGAGGGGTTCCCCAATGTCCAGCTCCTTTAGCCAAGCTTCTCTGGTCCAGAAAGCAGGCTGGAAGATTTGCAGAATTCTGTGGGAAGAGCTGTTTGAAATAGTTTTAAATCATTCCTTAGTTTAATCAGGCTAAAAATACCCAAACACAGTCTTTGGGTATTCTGCCTTTGGTCTCTGACTCTTCTGTCAGCACAAACACATCAACAAAAAGAAAGAATTAATGTCCATCTAAATATCTGGCCTCTTTCATATATATCATGGATTGGATTTGGGTGGGTTCCAGTTTTGGAGAAAGATCCAGATTAATGACTTAGTTACTCTGATCCAAACCAGATTTCTCTAGTTGGGATTTGATTTTCTAAGATTTATGTTTTACTAGGCAGAACCCAGAAATGTTTCTTTTTAAATTCTGAGTTGGAGGAACACAGTTCAGGAGATCACATAGCAATAAAAGAACAATAAAAGATGGTGTTATCCAATGTATCTATGTGATCTCAACCTAGTGTTGAATGTCAGGGGAGGAATGAGCACGCTGCCTGCATGTTGACTACTGTCTAGGTTTTTCAATTACATGGAACCCCTTTTTCCCATCAACTTGGGTATCCAAGCAAATCTTTACATGAGTAAAATAAGCAAGATGCTAATGAATGCCAACTTATATTTTAAATCAGTAGGTAGTTATCCTGAGGGTTTTGTTTCGCTTGTGTTTTGTTTTTTAAATAGGGCAACTATTCCCTAGCCTAGGTGCACACTGGAACTAGCTAGAGATCTTTTTAAAAATATTAAAGTTGAGCCAGGTGCAGGGGCTTACACCTGTAATCCCAGCACTTTGGGACTCTGGGGCAGAAGGGTTGCTTGAGCCCAGGAGTTCAAGATCATCCTGGATAACATGGTGAAATCCTGTCTCTACAAAAAATACAAAATTTAGCCAGGTGCAGTGGTGTGCGCCTGTAGTCTCAGCTACTCAGGAGGCTGAGGTGGGTGGATCGCTTGAACCCGGGAGGCATAGGTTGCAGTGAGCCGAGATTTTCCCACTGCATTCCAGCCTGGGTGACAGAGTCAGATCCTGTCTCGAAAATAAAATTAAATACTGAAGCTAGATGTGGTAGCTCATGCTTGTAATCTCAGCACTCTGGGAGGCCTAGGTGGGAGAGTTGCTTGAGGCTCAGAGTTCATGACCAGCCTGGACAACATAGTGAGACCCCCATCTCTATTAAAATAAATAAATAATAGAAAAATTAATACTGATACATGGGTCTCTCCCCCACTAAATTCTGCTATGTGCAGTCTGGTGTGATGCACTGATGTAGTAAAATGAGAAAGGGCTTTGGAGTTAGCCTGAGCTGGATTCAAATCCAAGATATACTCATTATTATCATACAACCTTAGGCATGGTACTCATGCCTTTCAGTGCTCATTTCTTGGTATGTATTGTAAAATGATAATGAAATAGTTCTTACCTTGCCAGATTGCCATGGAAATATGCATGCGAAGATTTTAGAACAGCGTCAGAAACATCAAGCGTTCAGTAAATATTTCTGAATGGATAAACAGAAAACCTCAAAAGCCCCAACTACTCTTTGTGTGTAGTTAATAAATCTGAAATGTCTTCAGTACCACTTTGGATCTCATCCTTACTTATTTCTGGTTCCAGCCATCCATGGAGCATCATCTTTGTTTTGTTTTGTTTTGTTTTGTTTTGTTTTGTGATGGAGTCTCGGTCTGTTGCTCTGGCTTGAGCGCAGTGGCGTGATCTTGGCTCACTGCATCCTCCGCCTCCCAGGTTCAAGTGATTCTCCTGCCTCAACTTCTTGAGTAGCTGCGATTACAGGCACCTGCCACCATTGAGAGGTGACAATGTGCTAGCAGCCCTCACTCTCAGTGCCTCCTCTGCCTCCGGCCTGGGCTTCTACTCCGGCGGTGCTTCAGGAGCCCTTCAGCCCGCCCTGGCACCGTGGGAGCCCCTCTCTGGGCTGGCTGAGGTTGGAGGCTCCTCCCTCTGCTTGTGGGGAGGTGTGGAGGGAGAGGCCTGGGCGGTAACCGGAGCTGCACTCCAGGGCCAGTGTGAGTTCCGCAGGGTGCAGGCTCTGTGGCCCCGTACACTGAGGGGCTACTGGCGGTGGACAGTGAGGGGCTTAGCATCTGGGCCAGCAGCTGC
>NW_012104576.1:1728094-1735491 GCF_000951045.1 Mandrillus leucophaeus
ATCAGCAGGATGTGGGTGGGGCCAGATAAGTAAAAGCAGACTGCAGGCGCCAGCCAGCGGCAACCAGTTTGGGTCCCCTTCTGCATGGTGGAAGCCGGTGGACAGTGAGGGGCTTAGCATCTGGGCCAGCAGCTGCTGAGGTTGCACTGGGTCCCTCAGCAGTGCCGGCCCCCAGGCACAGTACTCAAATTCTTTTTGGGCCTTAGCTGCCTCCTGGCGGGGCAGGGCTGGGGACCTGCAGCCCGCCACGTCTGAGCTCTCCCCCTGCGGTGGGCTCCGGAGCGGCCTGAGCCTCCCTAACGGTTCCAACCCCTGCTCCGTGGTGCCCGGTCCCATCTACAGCCCAAGGGCTGAGGAGTGCAGCCATGGCTGGGGAGTGCAGGCATGGCTGGGGAATGGTGGGCAGCTCCGCCTGCAGCCCCAGTGCGGGATCCGCTAGGTGAAGCCAGCTGAGCTCCTGAACTGGGTGGAGAACTTTCATATCTAGTTGGAGGATCGTACGTGCACCAATCAGCACTCTGTGTCTAGCTCAGGGTTTGTGAATGCACCAATCAGCACTCTGTGTTTAGCTAACCTAGTGGGGACTTGGAGAACTTTTCCGTCTAGCACTCTGTGTCTAGCTCAAGGATTATAAATGCACCAATCAGCACTCTGTGTCTAGCTAAGGGTTTGCGAATACACCAACTGGTACCCTGTATCTAGCTAACCTAGTGGAGACTTGGAGGACTAGCACTCTGTGACTCCGTGTCTAGCTCAAGGATTGTAAACACACCAATCAGTATTCTGTGACTAGCTCAGGGTTTGTAAATACACCAATCAGTACTCTGTGTCTAGCTCGAGGTTTGTGAATATGTAGCTAACCTAGTGGGGACTTGGAGGACTAGCACTCTGTGACTCTGTGTCTAGCTCAAGGATTGTAAACGCACCAATCAGTACCAATTGGTACTCTGTATCTAGCTAACTCTGTATCTAGCTAACTAGCACTCTGTGACTCTGTGTGTAGCTCAAGGATTGTAATGCACCAATCGGTACTGTCAAAAAGGACCAATCAGCTCTCTGTAAAATGGACCAATCAGCAGGATGTGGGTGGGGCCAGATAAGTAAAAGCAGACTGCAGGCGCCAGCCAGCGGCAACCAGTTTGGGTCCCCTTCTGCATGGTGGAAGCTTTGTTCTTTTGCTCTTTGCAATAAATCTTGCAGCTGCTCACTCTTTGGGTCCACACTGCCTTTATGAGCTGTAACACTCACCACGAAGGTCTGCAGCTTCACTCCTGAAGCCAAGGAGACCACGAAGCCACTGGGAAGAACAAACAACTCCAGACACACTGCCTTTAAGAGCTGTAACACCATGAAGGTCTGCAGCTTCACTCCTGTCAGTGAAACCACGAAGCCACCAGTAGGAAGAAGCTCCAGACACATCTGAACGTCTGAAGGAACAAACTCTGGACACACCATCTTTAAGAACTGTAACACTCACCGTGAGGGTCTGGGGCTTCATTCTTGAAGTCAGTGAGACCAAGAACCCACCAAATCTGGACACACCATGACCAGCTAATTTTTTTTTTTTTTGTATTTTTAGTAGAGACGGGGTTTCACTATGTTGGTCAGGCTGGTCTCAAACTCCTGATTTCATTATTCCCTGCCTTGGCCTCCCAAAGTGCTGAAATTACAGGCGTGAACCACCGTGTCCGGCCAGAGCATCATCCTTTTGTGCACAATCTCTGGTTCACTTTGCATAACCTTACCTCAGTTTCCCTCATTCCCTGCCACTGGATTGTAGAGTTTGAGGACAGAGACATGGTGTGTCTTATTTATTGCTGTAGTCCAGTGCCTACAACAGTGTCAGTTAATAATACTAATAATCAATATAACTAATAGTGACTAATAATTTATTAATAAATTATCACTAAATATTTGTTGAATAAATGGATGAAAGCATGAATTCTTCAGGACCTTGATAAATGCTATTTTCTCTATTCACTGCCAGAAATAGCCAACTTACCATCTCTGTTTGCATGAAGAAGTTGTGCTCACTGTTCAAGGCCCAGCTCAAATGTTTGTGAAGTTGCTTTGAGCTCTTAGGCAGAGTTGGCCTCTGCATCCTCTGTACCATCCCCTGCTGGCTCCTGCATTCATAACAACACCCAGCAGCCTGCAGGACAATGATGTCCTTCCCCAGGGTTAACAAAGCATCCTGTCTATGGAGGTAGAGACAGGGAGCCAGTAAAATTTAGAGACACTGAAAATTCTAAAACTGAAACTGAAACTCAGACTTCAATCTAGAGCTTTTGCCATCTTAATATGTACTTCTTGGAGTGCTGTGCCTGAAAGGACTATCTTTCCAAACCTGTCTGGATCATTGCCTAGATATCTTGGCTTCTCCCAAAACTTCCTTGCTCTCTCAATGCGGAGATGGTTAGAGGCCATCAGTATTTTTCTTACCAAATCTCTTTGGTATCTGGTCAAATATACAGTGGCTTGGTACACTGTAAACACCCAGAAACTGTTGGAAAAGATACATGCATGTATTATTGTCTATTTTTTTTTTCTGTACTTATATTGCTAAAATTTTAGCTTTCTCCATGATCACCTAAGTCTTGCTTTTGAGTTCCACCCTATCCTCCTTCCTCTCTTAGCTCCCACTTTCCCACACTGTGTATTGAACTCATATTCTCCAGATCACATTATAAAAATACATGTTCTAGGGTACAAGGCTAGGATGTTCTATGTTGCTCATGGCTGGACTTGCAAGTGTCCAGACCGCACTCACTGTCCATCCCAAAGAGTCTTATGCAAACGAATCCAGGAGGCTACTTTTGAGAATAATGTGTTGCAAATCCAAGGTTTTTTGTATTTTGTGTTTTCTTGACTCCCTGGACTGAAACTTCAGCAGCCGTGGCCCTGTGCTCGTGCTGATGCAATGCTGTTTGAGAAGGGCTCTGTTCTTGTGATATTGGTCATTGCCAGGGAAAGCTCTAGAGAGGAAGGAGTCATTTTTTTCAGATAAAGGCATTGGAATTAACCTGTTCCTTGAATCTCAGAAGGAACCGAGTAATTTCCACAGCAGAACTTCACGTGCTAATGTGGGTGAAGTGCTTTAAGATTAGATATGTCTTATATCCAAAGCTTCCAGATGGCCTTAAAGATCTCTGAAAGTTGAAAATTTTGCAGTAATCTATTCTGGGAATTTTAAAAAATGAACAAATACAGGAAGGGGGTCTATATTAAGTAGTGGAGGTTGTAAGAAATATACGTTTCCAATAGAGCCCTTTTAGCATTCTTTTTTTGTTTTTGTTTTTGTTTTGAGACTGAGTTTTACTCTTATTGCCCAGGCTGGAGTACAATGGTGCAATCTCAGCTCACTACAACCTCTGCCTCCCGGGTTCAAGTGATTTTCCTGCTTTAGCCTCCCAAGTAGCTGGGATTACAGGCACCCGCCACCACACCTGGCTAATTCTGTATTTTTAGTAGAGATGGGGTTTTACCATGTTGGCCAGGTTGGTCTCAAACTCCTGATCTCAGGTGATCCACCCACCTCAGCCTCCCAAAATGCTGGGATTACAGGCGCGAGCCACCACACCCAGATTAGCATTCTATTATATTCCCATCATCATCAACCCTTATTTTCAGAGCCTGGGCTGCAAATACAATGAGAATGACTCCTTCCGCAGGAGAAACCACGTCAAGGGCTTTTTCACAGAGGCTGAATTACAAGCTCCGTTCCACGTGTCTGATGAGTGGAGTCCTAGATACCCAATAGCTTGCTGACCCTCTGTCTTTCTTTGACCTGGGAACTTGTGGCATTGGACTCCTGTGTTCTTTCCAGGTTGCTGAACCTCTGTCTTATTTCACCTTAATACCCTTGCATTCTGACTTTTGACTTCTCTGCTGCTAAGATTCTACCGCTTTCTAAAAACCCTGCTTCTGCAGATTTCAGGTTCTCACTTCCTGCCTGGTCTGTGAGGCACACCATTATCCAAGGCTCACCATTGTATCCACAACAATGAAAAGAGAACTACATCAAACTGCCTGGGAGTAGTCAGAGAGTTCAGAAGTCAGAGACTTCACTGGGAAAGAATAAACGGGGACTTTCTTTTTGAAGGAGAGAAACCTGCCTTTTGTATTATTTTTGTATATTTTGTACTTTCTCTAGGATGATCATCTTTGTGTTGTTCTCAGCTGAGATTCAGCAAATGTTTTCTTTTCCCCACTTTCTAAATTAGCTGGGACTCCCAGAAAATGGTGATCATAAAACAAGATAGGGTGTTTCCAGAAAATGCAAGGAATATTTCAATCTGTTAGCCAGAACTGCCACCCATTTAGAAGTCTTGAGGGCTTAACAGGATTATTGTACACCTGATGTAAGAATCCCAAGGAGATTAATAAGAATAAATAAGAATTGAATGACAAAGTCTTAAAGCACAGTTAAAGCTTTTTAAACTGGAGAGCAAGAGACCTCCAACAGACAGAGGATTGTTTCCTAAGAAAAGGGGCGTGCGTCTCCTTTGTGGTGTAATGAGCTCCTGGAAATTGCATCATCCCAGGCAGAAAATCCCAGAGGAGACTAAGGCTGTCCATGTACATTGTTAGACTGAATCTTGAAAATGCCCAGCATCATTGGTAAAAATCATGGAATGAGCAAATAAACACCATGAGAAACAAGGTGTCGATGTTTGCCAGGCTACATTGAATGAGCCAAGAGGAAAACTTTAAAGTAGTAACAAATTAATAAGCAAATAAGGATTGCCATGGTGACCCTGAAATATCGCATCGGTTTTTTTCTTCTAAAAACAGTACCAATTGCATTAATATCTTGATTATATTTCAATCATAATGTTTGTGCCCTCCATCATGCTCATTTGATCTTAGACAAATGTTCCGCCTTCTTTTTGAAAAAAATAGATACTGGATGGGTTTCTGAATGGAGACACAGATTCAGAGCAATATCACAAAGAAATATATAAAAACAAACTGGCCCTTCGAAAAGGAGTCGTTAGAAGCAGGCAGTTTGTTTCTGCCTGGGCCTCGATTGTTATACTATGGCCCTGATAAATCACTTCTAAAGTGTTCAGACACTCTCTATGTTGAACTCAGATTCTCCAGGTCACATTATTAAAATGCATGTTCTAAGATGAAGACTAGAATGTTCTATATTGCCTGTGACTGGACCTGCCACAGTGTCAGGGGTACGGTTACTGTCTACCCCAAAGAGTTTTGTGCAAACCTATCAGGGAGACTGCTTTTGGAAACAATGTATTGCAAATCCCAGCTTTTTGGATTTTGTGCTTTCTTGACTCTGTGGACTAAAACTTCAGCAGCCATGGCCCTGTGCTCGTGCTGATATTAATACAGTGCTCTTGGAGAAGGGGTCTGTGTCAGTTACCCTGACTGTTTGGGAACCAGTTGCATGCTCTTTCTTTAATGAAAATATATGGGCCACTGTTTTCCCTGGTCTGTGTCGTTTCCTGGGAGTCTGAGTGACACAGTGGCCCTGACGTATGGCAAAAGATGTTACTGCCTCTCCCTGCCACGTCTGCTTGGGTCTGACGTGGAATGGTGAGGTTGGAAATGCAATGTGCTTCCGTGGAAGATGAGATCATTCTCACACCCCTCCAAAATTCTGCAGCCACCGGGCTTCCATAAACATTTCTAGAGAGCCAGTTTCTAATACAGGGTCTTCAGCTTGCATGAAGCAGCAGCTAATTCTCATTCAAATTAAACAACAGAATGAGTCTATTGGCGGCTTTGTTAGAAGTCAGATCACTCAGGCATGGCATTCAGCTTGGGTCCAAAATGAGCTGTCTCAAACGGAGTGGCTCACTTTAGCACAGTAAACAATGACCACCTGCTATTCTCTCGAATGCATCTAGAGGCGAAGGAGCACTTTATTATTTTAACTAGCACGCAGCCTCTGGAGGCTGCCCTGTAGACATCAGTCACCAAATTTACAGCTTGTAATGATATCTAGGATATGAGAATGCAATGCCTTTAAGAATCCCTTCCACAAAATATGAAGTCAAATTGAACTTTAATCTTTAGAGCAAAGGAAATACATTCTTTTCCCTGGGGAGTTAAGAAATGTGAGCAAATTGTAAGTGACTTTTAAAGTATACAATAAGACTGCCAGCCCTATTCATGGGGAAGAAATAATTGGCACTTTATGTCAGTATTTTCCATGAATTATTTGAAAAACAGATAAAATGTGTCATTTATACGGAACTACTTCCCACTGTTCTTCAAGGCTCTTTCTACAGAATAAGTAATCACCCTTCGCTGGTGATTGGCACATGTGTGTAACTCCAACGTGGGCAAAATATGTCAGAAAAACCAATCCAAAATATGGGTTGGTTTATATGTAAGATATCCAGAGTCTTTGGATGTAAGAAAGGAATTGAAAAAAAAAAAAAAAAAAGATGCTAGGCTCTGTCACCCTTGGGTTACACAGACACAGGTGTCTATTCCTCCCCTGGGCACTGAATCCTGGGCACACTAGAAGATAATTCAGGGCAGATAAAGACCCCACGCCTGAAGGAGTTACAAACTGCACTTCTTATCAGCATTTAGAATTTTAGCTCCTTACTTCCAATAAAGGGAAACACTTCTCTGACATCTACCCTTAAATTACATGAAAAAATAGTCTCAAGACAAGCTAATTTGTTGGAGAATGACAGGTGTTCCTGGTGTTTCTCATCTTTGTAAGCAAAAAGATTACCATCCTTTTTAGAGGAGAAGGGGATCGCATATAGCTTGCCAATGCAACGTGTTATGGACTGTGTATGGAAGAGAGGTTAACTATCTGAGAGACAAATATTTTGTTCTTTCTTGGCAGAAGAATCAAAAGTGGGCGTTTGATGTTAAAGCCCTGAGTCCTTCTAAGTGTTTCCATGTCCTTCTCTGAAGCCACGTGACATTAAAATCTTCAGCAAATTAAGCAAATGAGTAAAACATGTACCACACTGAGACGCAGACAGGCTTAATGTATTATTCCTTCTATGCATGAAAAATATCACAAGGTGATGTATAGGAGCAATGCTTGAAATTGTTTCCTGGGATCTTTCTTTAGAAATCTTTGTAAACTGGCCAGGCTTGGTGGCTCATGCCTGTAATCCCAGTATTGTGGGAGGCCGAGATGGGAGGATCACCTGAGGCCAAGCCAGAACAGCTTGGGTAATACAGTGAGACCCAGTTCTACAAAGAAATTAAAAAATTAGCCCGATGTGGTGGCATGCGCCTGTAGTCCCAGCTACTCAGGAGACTGAGAGAGGATCCCTTGAGCCCAGGAGTTCCAGGTTGCAGTGAGCCATGATTATGACACTGCACTACAGCCTGGGTGACAGAATGAGACCCAGGCTGAAAGAAAGAAAGAGAGGAAGGGAGGAAGGGAGAAAGAAGAAAGA
>NW_012104576.1:1735891-1741110 GCF_000951045.1 Mandrillus leucophaeus
CTGTGCAAGAGAGAACATAAGGCACATTCCCTCCACAAATACCATTCAGAGCAAGCAGAAGCTCTAATGACCCCTTTGATCCTGTGGTCTTCTAGCAGAGGCCACATCCCCATAGGAAATTCCCCTCCTCCTGCAGGCTCCCCTAGCACTCACACCCAGACAGCAGAAGGCAATCTTGCTCTGGTAGGAGATTGGGAAGGCATAGGTTGGTAGCTCATGGGATTCACTGTCCCAATAATCTTGTTGCTTCTTTCCCCTGACCCCAGAGCTCAATTAGGGTAAGAATCGGGCTTCTGTCTCCTTTAATTTCTATTTATTTAAAGAACACTTTCCTGGTTTCCAGTTCTTCCCAGATGGGGGCCTGCTTTTCCTTTGTCAGCAGAACTGGACCTCAGACTCTGCACTGTAGCTGACCATTTGGGCCTAGTAATGTGCTTCCAGAGCTCTCTGTTGCTGACTGCATTAGTTCGTTCTCAGGCTGCTCATGAAGACATACCAAGACTGGGTAATTTATAAAGGAAAGAGGTTTAACTGGCTCACAGTTCAGCATGGCTGGGGAGGCCCCACAGTCATGGTGGAAGGCAAAAGAGAAGCAAAGGCAGGTCTTACATTGCGGCAGACAAGAGTGAGGTTGTGCAGGGGAACTCCCATTTAAAAACCATTAGATCTCGTGAGACTTATTCACTACCATGAGAACAGTATGGGGGAAACTGCCCCCAGGATTTAATTATCTCCACCTGGCTCCACCCTTGACACATGGAGATTATTACAATTCAATGTGAGATTTGGATGGGGGACACAGCCAAACCGTATCACTGACTCTCTGCTTTCCCATGCTGTCTAGGAGTCTTAGATACTACCCTGATCCTCGTGGGCTCCCCAGATGGTAAAACCAGTGCCTGTCCTGAACTGACCACTGGGAGTCACGGTGCTCTGTATCATGCTCAGATGCCCAGACTAGTGAGCTATGCTTCCTGCAGCTCAGTTGGCCTGTCTCGTTCTAGTATGTGTGTGTGGCCACGTTCTAGTATGTATGTATGTATGTACTGCCAGCATAGTGTATCAGTAGTTTCCAAATTGCTAGGGGCCTGACCAGTTCTTTTTCTCTGGAAACTGACACTTAAATCACAGCCAGCCATATGACCCTGGGCCTCCCTCTTCTCTCTACACTACTTCCAAGCCCCCAATATAATTGATGGGCCCTACCCAACATGGGCCCATCAGAATCTTTTCCTGTGGAATTTAGAAGTGCACAGGTGTGTTTAAAGACAGAGGGAGGGCTAGGTGCGGTGGCTCACGCCTCTAATCCCAGTACTTAGGGAGGCTGAGGTGGGTGGATCACTTGAGGTCAGGAGTTCGAGACCAGCCTGGCCAACATGGTGAAATCCTGTTTCTACTAAAAATACAAAAATTAGCTGGGTGTGGTGGTGCACATCTGTAATCCCAGTTACTCGGGAGGCTGAGGCAGGAGAATCACTTGAACCCAGGAGGTGGAGGTTGCAGTGAACTGCTACTGCATTCCAGCCTGGGTGACAGAGAGAGACTCTGTCTCAAATAAATAAATAAATAAATAAATAAATAAATAGAAAGAGAGAGAGAGAGATCTGATAACCACCATCCCAATTGTAATCCCTTCCTCAAATCCACATGCATTGCTCCTCTGGGTCCATGAGACCATTATTAGCATAACCATCATTATTTTCTTTGATGTTATTCTCACTCAGATCGAATTGTTTACTTTGCAACCGGAAAAGTCCTAACTCATGCAGTTCCCCTGAGACCTAAGTGTCTGATAACTCCCCACAGAGGAATTGCAGGGAGCTGGAGAGCAGTGCCAGGTGGATGGGGGCCTCTTCTCCACCTTCTCCACCTTCAACCCAAGCATCTCCATTTTGTGTCAATTATAGGTTGGGATTTCATCCGTTATTTTACATAAAACATGTTCAGCTGGTATTCTGTTGCTAAAGAATAAAAACTCCTCCCCGTAGACCTGTGGGACTTCCTCCTGCAGATGCCACCCATCTCTAAAGCTGGGGCCATTGGATTCCTCAGCTGTGGGCCTCACCTTCTCTCTGACTGGAAGAGCTCGTCTGGTGCAGATAACTGCAGAGGTCGCGTCAGATGTTAAGATATTATGATTGGCTGTGCCCAAATCCAAATTTTATCATTTTTAATCCCTCTCTTCTGTCTCACACTTGCAGTAAATCTCTGGCATTTCAAGTCTGGAATCAAGTATTAGGTATTCGATAGGAAGCACAGTATCTTTTTGCAATTGTTCAGGCTTCCTAAAGCAAATATCACATGACTACCATTACCATTTATCTCATAATTCTGCCGTTTGACACGCACAGTGATAAAAGGCAATACATAATAAATTCTCTTACAAGAAACTATAAAGCCTTATAAAATATTTTTGGAAAGATATTGTTTTACCACATGAGATTTTAAAAAGGAACTCCCTACTGCCTGTTTTAGAAAATATTTTTTTTCATATAAACATTATCTTTTATCCAGAGATTGAATGGAAGTTGTTGCTAAAAAATTAATGGGCATACAAGAATTGGCTTGAATGTTTTGGAAGATGAAGAAGTCCAAATTTTGTTCACTTGATATTATCCTTGCAAAACTCTAGGACTAAATTGACATTCACAGAGGGCTGCCCGAATCTAGCAAGCTCATTTGCAGCGTTTGTAGCTTACCCATTAGCCCTGGAATTTGGAAAAGTTCATTATAATTGGGGTTGGAGGGTTAGTTCATGCATTTCATTAACTTGCTTGCCAAAAATCTCTTCCCATTAATGATATCTCCACCCAAGTTATTATATTTTTCTCTGAAAATTATTGGGCAATAAATGTTTGAACATAACTCACGTGATACAATAATGGAATTAATATAAGTAGAGATGTAATGGCTTCTTTGATTAATGGATTCTAGGACAACACAGCTGACTGAGAATATAATATCTTTTAATTACAGGCGAGAACAATTTTCTCTTTCAAATATTGGTACTGCTTACATGGTTTATACATAACCACAGGTGAGAATTATTTATAGTCTAAGCGAAAGTATTAAGTTGGTGCAAAAGTAATTGCCATTAAAAGTAATGGCAAAAACCGCAATTACTTTTGCATCAATCTAAATACTTAGCCAGCAAATTGAAAGCTGGATATTGGTCCATTTCTCCTTTCTGTATGTGGCATAACTTGTTTACTTTTTCTTGTCTCATTTAAAGAAAACCTCCCCTACTCCATCCCCCTTTTCCTCAAATCCTTATCTCTCTGCACTGAACAAAGCAAACTTCAATTTCTACTTTTTACATCCCTACCCCAACCCCCTTTTAATTTTATTTTCACAATTTAGTCATCACTAGAACCACAGCTTTTATCCTGATAGATTACGTTTTTTCAGAAATTCCTCACAGACTTTGGCTAATTCTAAACTCATTCATTTCCTTTTCTCCGCTTAACAATTGATATTTGTAAATACTTTCAGATTTTCATCTCTCTTATTTTCCGGACCATTTCATGGAAGGAAATTGGCATTTTGATCTGAGTTTCTTCGATATGGAATTGAGAAGAACTCAGAAGTAATAATCTTATCCAAGAAACACAGGGCTCAATTGCAAAGAATTGATTAAAACTATCATGTCCTCTCTTTAGTCATTCAGCTGTGAATGGGTTTAATGACCTGGTGTCTGCCATTGGCCACGGTCCTGGAGATGCGTTAAGGGAACAGGAATATTCTCGCTGTGTCAAGCTGTAGGACCAAGTGCTTGGGGAGAAGGAGGCAGGGCTGTGTGGCCGTAGGTTTGGAGTGGCCAGCATTGGGAACTGTTCAAATTTCCCTGCATGAGATTTGTTGGTAGTCAGGGAGTATTGGTGAAGTTCAAAGTCCGACTACTCTAAATGACTCCTTTGAATCGCTGTCTGGAAGACATAGAGAATAATGATAAAAAAAAAATACAAGCTTTTAACCTGGGCTTAGTGACTCACACCTGTAGTCCCTGCTACTCCTCAGGTTGAAGCAGGAGGATCCCTTGAGTCCAAGCATTCAAGGTGACACTGCACTCCAGCCTGGGCGACAGAGTGTGACCTTGTCCTTAAAAAGAAAGAAAGAAAGAAAAAAAAACCGTCCAGGCGCGGTGTCTCATGCCTGTAATCCCAGCACTTATGAGTCCGAGGCGGGCAGATCATGAGGTCAGGAGATGGAGACCATCCTGGCTAACACGGTGAAACTCCATCTCTACTAAAAATACGAAAAATTAGCCGGGCGTGGTGGCGGGGGCCTGTAGTCCCAGCTACTCGGGAGGCTGAGGCAGGAGAATGGCGTGAACCCAGGAGGCGGAGCTTGCACTGAGCCAAGATCGCGCCACTGCACTCCAGCCTGGGCCACAGAGCAAGACTCCATCTAAAAAAAAAAGAAAAAAAAGCTAACTTTGAAATCACACAATTGTAGGCTTGAACTGTGACTCTACCACTTATAACCCATGTAATTTTTGATTAGTAAGTTGCATAAATTCCCTGTTCCTCGATTTCTTGCTCTGTAAAATGGCTTAATGACACCTACCTGAAGCGGCAGTTAGGATTAAATGAGGTAAGGTGTATAGTGCTAATTCATAAAGACAGATTAATCAAGGATGAGTATTACCAATATGACCTTTATGGTTGTTACTTTGTCCCTTAGTCCATTCAGTAGTTTTGCAGAATTAGTCAATTATACCCTAATTCTGAGAAGGCCATCTCCCACGACTCACCAAATCTCATGGCAGCTTTTACCTTTTACAGATGAATTCTGCAGTAGAAGAGGACAAAACCCTGGCAGTGAAGGGAATAGCCAATGCACACACATGGATGGCAGAGGACATTTCTGGCTTCTGTTATCTCTCAAAGTCTAACATTTAGTAGGATCACACCCACGTACTCCATAGTCCCGTTCCTCCGCCGTAGGACAGAGGAACTAGTAATAGCCTAGTCCCAAGAGTGTCCAGCAAGCCTCCGCAAGGATATTCCAAAGTCTAATGGCCTTTTTGGAGAGATCCTTTGGTCTTTGTTGATTATTTGGAGTTAAGAGTTCATGGCTCTTAGTAATAATGGTGGCAATAGTCATTGAAGAATCTCTTGTTCATGTAGTCTTTGATAATTTAATTGGCATCATTGGTGCAGCATCTCAGGGAAGATACCCACGCTTCAAGGCAAGAGACATTTTCAAGGACAGCCTTG
>NW_012104576.1:1741160-1745576 GCF_000951045.1 Mandrillus leucophaeus
GGGCAGATCATGAGGTCAGGAGATGGAGACCATCCTGGCTAACACGGTGAAACTCCATCTCTACTAAAAATACGAAAAATTAGCCGGGCGTGGTGGCGGGGGCCTGTAGTCCCAGCTACTCGGGAGGCTGAGGCAGGAGAATGGCGTGAACCCAGGAGGCGGAGCTTGCACTGAGCCAAGATCGCGCCACTGCACTCCAGCCTGGGCCACAGAGCAAGACTCCATCTAAAAAAAAAAGAAAAAAAAGCTAACTTTGAAATCACACAATTGTAGGCTTGAACTGTGACTCTACCACTTATAACCCATGTAATTTTTGATTAGTAAGTTGCATAAATTCCCTGTTCCTCGATTTCTTGCTCTGTAAAATGGCTTAATGACACCTACCTGAAGCGGCAGTTAGGATTAAATGAGGTAAGGTGTATAGTGCTAATTCATAAAGACAGATTAATCAAGGATGAGTATTACCAATATGACCTTTATGGTTGTTACTTTGTCCCTTAGTCCATTCAGTAGTTTTGCAGAATTAGTCAATTATACCCTAATTCTGAGAAGGCCATCTCCCACGACTCACCAAATCTCATGGCAGCTTTTACCTTTTACAGATGAATTCTGCAGTAGAAGAGGACAAAACCCTGGCAGTGAAGGGAATAGCCAATGCACACACATGGATGGCAGAGGACATTTCTGGCTTCTGTTATCTCTCAAAGTCTAACATTTAGTAGGATCACACCCACGTACTCCATAGTCCCGTTCCTCCGCCGTAGGACAGAGGAACTAGTAATAGCCTAGTCCCAAGAGTGTCCAGCAAGCCTCCGCAAGGATATTCCAAAGTCTAATGGCCTTTTTGGAGAGATCCTTTGGTCTTTGTTGATTATTTGGAGTTAAGAGTTCATGGCTCTTAGTAATAATGGTGGCAATAGTCATTGAAGAATCTCTTGTTCATGTAGTCTTTGATAATTTAATTGGCATCATTGGTGCAGCATCTCAGGGAAGATACCCACGCTTCAAGGCAAGAGACATTTTCAAGGACAGCCTTGAGCTGTCCCATCTTTTAGCTAAGTTAGGGAAACTCAATATGCCAGTCAAAGGCGGCTGAAATAGGAAAGCAATGTTCCATGCCAACTGAGGTCCCTTAATGGACAGTGAAAAAGTGAGGAAGGCAGGGATAGGGAAATAATAAGTACCAAACTTAAATAAACTGGAATATTAGAGCACAATTTCATTCTGCTCTGCTCTTCATTTTTCACTGAACCAGGTCACCCCTTCCTAATTATGACGGAAAACTATTCAACCGTAGAATTATCACAGCATTTAAAGACTGCTGTGTTTAGGGGCTGCCATTGTCCTGTTAAAATCTGCATGTGGAATTGAGCTCTAAGCCAAGGACATTTGACCTCTACTGTACCAAGGGCTCCATTTGCAACCTCCCAGAAGCCCAGTGGTGGTACCTGATTTGCATGGCTATTTACATAGATCTACATATGCATAGTTTGCAGGTTTTGATCATGAGTTGATTGTGTCTTGTTTGGTCTAAAAGTTTAGAATTGGAAGTAAGGGTGAAGGTCATAGCTATTCAAAAGAGAAAATATTTGTTGTCCAAGGAATTTAAGAGTCTTTTCCTGAATATGTCTTTTACATATGAGGATATAGTCACTTCTCATCCTTTTAGCTGACTAAGGTCAAGTGTAGTACATATGAGGATGTAACTAAAACTCAAGTACTTTGGGAACTGAAAAGACCTTTGATACTAACTGTGGTCAGTATTCTGACTTCTGTTTCTGCAAGGCCATAATGTCTTGTCTTACAGGAATGAGAATCTATCAATTAAAGGTTGAATAGTCTTTTAAAAATATTATTATTATAGACTGAACACTTGCCCCCAAGGTAAGAACTTACAACTTACCACACTTAGATCACCTGCCACACATTAAATAATTAGAGAAAAATAGAAGAGAATCTTTAGGTTTCCAGGTCATCCCTATCATTTGGGAATTCGAGGCTGGATTCCATTCTAACTAAAGTCACCCCTCAGGATTCACTCTTATGTCTCAACTCCACCCCACCCCTGACATCAGGTGGCCAGTTTTTAGTTTTTTCTAATATGAGAGATTTTTCTAACACGGAATTTGTTCTTTAATGCAAGAGTCTTCCCTTGCCTTTGTGTCATTTTCTAGAAGAGATAGGACATAGCAATTTTAAGAATACAAGGTATGAAATCACACAAATGTAGGCTTGAATTCTAACTCTACTACTTGCACCCTGTGTAATTTTGAGTGTTAAGTTGCTTAAATTCCTGTATCTTGGCTTTCTGCTCTGTAAAATTGCTTAATTGTACCTACCTCAAACAGTAGTTAGAAGGATTAAAAGAGATAATGTATATAGTGCTGATTCATAAAGAGAACTCAATCAGGGATGAGTGTTATCACTATTACCTTTATGCTTGTTACTTTGTCTTTTAGTCACTCCAATAGTTTTGCAGAATTAGTCAGTTTTATTCTAATCCAAAGAATGTCACCTCCCACTACTCAACATATAGCATACAAACTTCTACCTCCCCAATAATTGTAACAATTCTCTTGGCCTCTGAGTAGTAATCTTAATTTCTTTTTATGTTAAAAATCATTTCTAAAGGACTTAGACTACATTTCCATAGAGCAGGACTCTGGAAATTTCTGTGACATGATCCCACTTCTCCGGCATGAATGCCTCTCCTTCTCTGACATTTCTCCATGACTGAATGTGGAACTCTTTCCCACTATCTGTCACAGGGATCAGAGCTGGGATCCTTCTTCATCCTGTAGTATGAGGGCACTCTCGTGGTGTTTTCTTCATCCTAGAACTGGTACAGTTATTGGACCTATTGTTGTGTACTGACCCTAAACTCCCCAAAACAAGTTTTTCCCATCAATTTTTTGGCTTAACGAACCAGGAACTGACAAAATGAAGTTTTAGTGTATTTCTCACTGGCTGAAATGATCTTCTAGAAAAACCAGAAGTATGCCATGATATTCCAGAATTCCTAAGGAAGAGTGTTCAGATCATAGCCTTTCTAGACTCTGATTTATATTATAAGATAGACTTTAGGTAGAGTAGATACTTGAGATTTGCCAGAGATACAAACTAAGAAACTTGAAAATTCCAAAGTTTATGTTCAGATGTTACTGCATGCACAAAGATGTGTAGAGAACAACAAGTCCTCATTAAACTGTAGTTGTTCAACAGTGGCCTAGTTTCCCTCACTAGGAAGTGATTTCCTCCTGCATATCACGCTTCTAATTCAGGCCCAGCCCAACAAATGTAAAAATAATTGAAATCTCTTGCAAACAGTTGAAAGTATGAATGTTAGCTCTACATGTTCCAAAATTCTGCTTTATTAAAGGGATATTTCAAAGGGGAAAATTATTTAATTTCAATATGGTGGGACTTAGGCTATGCCGTGAAATAGGTTAGGGCATGAAACAAAAAAAAAAAAATAAAAAATAAAAAAAAGGGGGCATTGTGCATGAAACAATACAGTGAAGATAGAGGAAAGAAAAGAGTGGGATAGATAATGGTGCTGAAATGGACCTCAGAGGAATAGAGTTTACTTTTTGAAGCTCTCATTTGGGGTAAACCATTCTAGTGTTCAACAATTATTTTACTCTCCAGATTTCATATAGATAACTAGCCAGAAATTCAAATAACAAAGTTTTAAATTTATCCTCTAGTGTTCCTAGCAGAGCCAGATCAACATACTTGTACTAGGTGTGGAGAAGACATTCAATTATATGACAATGGTAGTAATCAGTCATCAACCTCTGTGTAAATGTTACATGTGTAGATTGTTATGAAATTATTTTTCAGCCTCTGTCCTTCAGAATTAAGCATTTCAGTGCCTTTTAATCTTTTTTTCCTGGGTTTCATTTTCCACTTGTTAACTTACTTGATTCCTTACTGAAACTACATGGACAGTACTTGTTCAGGTGGCCAGAGGTAATACGACAAAAATATTCTGTTTCTCAACCTACATAACCACCAGCAGATGAATGGATAAACAAAATGTGGTACTTCTACACAATAGTGCATCATTCAGCTATAAAACCAATGAGATCCTACCATGTGCAACAATATGGATGGACCTGGAGGTCATTATGCTAAGTGAAATAAGCCAGGCACAGAAAGACAAACATTGCATGTTCTGACTTATTTGTAGAATCTAAAAATCAAAACAACTGAGCTCATGGAGACAGAGAATAGAAGGATGGTTACCAGGGCCAGGGAAGGGTAGTGGGAGGGTGAAGGGTAGTGGGAGGGTGGGTTAGGAGTGGGGTGTGTTTAAATGTACAACTTAACTGTATATTTAAAAATAACTGAGAGTATAACTGGATTGTTTGTAACACAAAAAATAAATGCTTGAAGAAATGGAGATCCCATTTT
>NW_012104576.1:1745756-1776302 GCF_000951045.1 Mandrillus leucophaeus
TGTGTGTGTGCATGAGCAAATGTGCATGTGTAAAAAGGGCATGCGTGTGTGTGTGACATATATGCTGCTTGAAAACTTTTTTATTTTCTTGACAAATACAAATTTTTTTCTTTTTGTTCCATTTTCCTTCCCAGAAAAACTCATTCCTCTGTTAAGTGGAACAAGATGGCAAAAGAGAAGGGTGCAGTGACTGGTTACGGACATTGGTTAGAAGAACAGGCCCTAGCAGCTTGAATGGTGGATGTGGGGTTGGATGGGGTGGTCTAGGCCAGAGCTGGTCACCTGGGAATGAAGAGTGATTCTTCTCACCTCTCTGTGTTTCATTTTCCTATCCATTAAGTTGAGATGGAAAGTCCTGCTGTCATCCCACCATGATGCTATCTGGTGAAATGAAATGGTAGACTCTAGTCTATTTGTAAGGAACAGAATCATATAATTCATTATCTGCTGTATATCCTCAATTTCCTTGAATGGTCCCAAATTAAACAATATTGTTCCTTTGTCTACAGAGAACTATGAGCATTTCCTGGCAACCCCAACATTTCCATGTGCAAGGGACATTTCCTATACTGCCACACATGCACAGAAATGCCACAAAGATCCTTTCTTTGGCCATACTCTCTAGATTTTGGGTGCTGAAAATATGATATATTGGCATACACTTCAATGGAATATTTTTATTTTTGTGTGTATTTCTTATGCTCAATTATTCGTATCTTTATTGGGAGTGTTAAGGATTTCTTGGTGTGTCTAAATCTCCGCATCATGGTCTTTCTTGTTAGTGTAATTACCTTTCATTGCTTGAACATGACGCTCCCACTCCCCTTACCTCTTATCATGTGTCTTTGTTTATCTCATGTGATTTGCCTCTTTTTTTTTTTTAATTTCAAAAGCTTACATAAAATCCTTGTAGTCTAACTAGGCTTAATAAGAAGATAAAAAAAGTAAATTTTGTAGCTAATTATGTGAGATCTAATTTGCAGAATGCTTTTGTTCAGGATTCTTATTTCTGAGATTGAAGTATTGCAACTCCAGGACAGAACCCATGAGGGAATCTCCATGCCAATGAGATGCAGAGGAGGTTTCCAGTGACATGACTTGTTGACGTTGTGTTGTTTTCACCACCATTTCTTGCTTGCCTGAACTGCTGAAAAGGCCTCCTAACCAGTGTCCAGTTTCCTCTCTTTCTCCATTAAAAAAAAAAACCACAAGTATCTTTATTTTTATTTATTTTCTTTTTTTTTTTTAGACAGGGTCTCACTCTGTCACCCAGGCTGATCACTGCTCACTGCACCCTTGACCTCCTGTGCTCAAGTTGTCTTCCCGCCTCAGCTTCCTGAGTAGCTGGGACTACAGGCACGTACCATCATGCTTGGCTAATTTTTGTAGAGACAATGTCTCACTATGTTGCCCAGGCTGGTCTCAAACTCCTGGGCTCAAGCAATTTGTCAGCCTTGGCCTCCCAAAGTGCTGGGATTACAGGCATGAGCCACCATGCCCAATCCCCCAACAATCTTTTAAAATATAAATCAGATTATATCATGCCCTGTTCAAGTCCTCAATGCCTTGCCATTACACTTAAAATAAAATTAAAAACTTCACCTTGGCTTAAAAAGACCTACTTAATTTGGACCTTGCCCTTGTTCTGCTCACATCTCTGCAACTCACTTTCTACCTGGCTCAGTGTGCAGTGTCCATGCTCACCGCTTGCACTTTTTACGCAATTATATATTTTATTAATGTAATTTCCATGAGTGAGTCTATTCTGTGTATATGCACTTTTTAATCGCTGAGTGTTCAGTGGAAAAACTGTATTTGTCACCAAAAGATGTGTATATAGCCGGGCGCGGTGGCTCACGCCTGTAATCCCAGCACTTTGGGAGGCCGAGGCGGGCAGATCACAAGGCCAGGAGATTGAGACCACCCTGGCTGACACGGTGAAACCCTGTCTCTACTAAAAACACGAAAAATTAGCCAGGCATGGTGGTGCATGCCTGTAATCCCAGCCACTTGGGAGGCTGAGGCAGGAGAATGGCATGAACCCGGGAGGTGGAGCTTGCAGTGAGCCGAGATTGCGCCACTGCACTCCACACTGGGAGACAGTGAGAGACTCTGTCTCAAAAAAAAAAAAAAAAAAAAGATGTGTACATTGCATCCTGAAATGCACATACCTTCAGGTGTGTTTTTCCTTAATGGAAGTACTCCATTTTGCCCAGTTTTATGACCACATTTTACCATGTGGCTGTGGAGGGTCTTCAGGTCTCATGCCATTATAGGATGTGTGTCTCTGTTGTTCCTCTTTTTATCATTCATGTCTTCACTTCAATGTTGCTCTCTTAGACAAATGCACATCCTTACTCTCTGCTTTTCTTTTTCTTCATAGTGTCGCCTGGAATTATACTAAATTATTCACTTACTTGTATTTTAAATGTCTTCATTTTGTGAACAGGGACTTTTGGGGTCTTATTCACCACTGTATCCTCAATAACCAGAACTATGCCTGGCACATAATCAGTGCTTAATAAACACTTGTCAGATAAATAAATACATTATTACACACACACCCTATAGGTTTCTCATAGTTTGGCATAATTATTCTTCAGAGGTGTAAATAATTCTTCAAGAGTAAACAACTTTCTCATTTTAACGAATGAACTCTTTTGTGAAGATAAAAGAACTTTGAGTCATCTGCTTATCTGAAAGGTGTTCATCCACTTTATAGAAGGCATTTTCCAGGCTATTTTCTTGGTATCCTCAATGAGGTTGAGATTCTTAAAGTCTGAAAATTAAAGTGATATTCTTCCACCCACCCAGAAACCGTTCCCTAACTTTTAACACAAGGAAGAGAAATTGAGATCTAGATACTGACTGCTGAAGTCTTGGGTATATAGGAAAAAGAGGCGGAAAGAACAAAGGCGGGGTAGCGTATAAATATATCAATTTTGTCCCTCCTCCCTCTGACTCTAAAAGAAATGTCAAGATGCTGGCAGAATCACTAATAATTGAATCCAGGATTGCCATAGACATGACTGACTACGGTTGAAGGAAAGAGTGAGGTAGTTTTCCTTTGGTGCCAAGTTTATTTCTTGAAAAGTAGATTTGACCACAATAATATCTCTTATTTTAGAAGGGCTTTTTAAGTGACATCAAGGGGAAAATCTAAACTTGAACTTTCTTAGCAATGACCCTCAAAGGAAGGTATGATCTGTAGCTATAATAACGTAATCTAGGAAAAACCAATGAGAAAAAACAAAAATGCTGCCCTCATTTTCAGTGAACGTAACAGAACATTTTTCTCTAGATATCCTCTTGTTGGCATTTGATGAGAATTTACCATACCAGGAATTCACAAAATTTTATGTCTGCCAGGACCAATCTGAATTGGTAAAGAGATTGTGCAGAAAATGTTCTTAGATTTTTTGTGGATTTATAATTATCTGTTAGGGTTATGCTAGGGGGCCAGTTTCTGAATGGAACTAACCCAAGCTTAAGTTGGCATTTTACAAAGGATCAATATAAATCACGAGACATTCGCAAGCTCCATGCATTTACGTGACAGGATCCCCAAATTCTTGATTCTGTCATTAATTTATTAATTTGGCAGCCTTATTCAATGAACATTTAGTGAGTATCTACCAGTATCAGGGATCATCCCAGGTGCAAGAGATACAAAGACTTTTTTTCTTTCCTCATGTAGCTTAGAGTATAGTTTATTTTGAGCTTTCCTAGGGTGTGACAGAAAGTTTGTGTCAGGAAAAGAAAACAGGAATTTTCCTCAAGGAGAGAAAACAGAACATTTAGAACTCTTGGCAAAAATCAGTAGAAAATGGCAGCTAAGATACAAAGTTAATTTTGATCTCATACTGCAGTATGGATTTAACAAAACCAAACTACAGACCTAACCTTTAATTTAACGAGTTACCGTTTCTTTTTTTCCAAGTCTTCATACTTCATCCCTGAATTCAGGTCAGCATTTTCCCAAATGTTTGTACACTCAGGATGTAGGAGATGTATAAGTAGGAATAGTCCTGTCTAAATATTTCATTATTACTAGATGATAGCACACAACAAAAACACCAGCAGCCCTTCTCTTTAATTGAGTGAATTGTTATACCCATAATATTCTAAGTGCTTGGGTACATTTAGTAGACTTCGTAAGTCCCGGACCTTCCCTAAGTTGGGAAACTACATTTGCTCCTTTCTATTGCAAAATAAGAGGATGCCGATTCTAAAGCTAGGAGTGAACAGGATTTGGGATTGCCACAGCCAGTGACCCAGGCATCAAGAGGTCTAGAGCTTTTGATTTGCAAACTCCTGAGGGTAATTGCTAACTCTCTTAGAGATAACTGCTGTGCATGGATTTCCATCATTTTATAGAGCAGAGTTGAGAAACTATTGCAATGCACACTGCTTGGATTTTCATGCAGTTTTATAATTTACTAATATGATTTCTGTGAGTAAGTCTATTCCGTGTGCAGGTATGCACTCTTTCATCACTTAGTGTTGAGTGAAAAAACTGTATTTGTCAGCAAAAGATGTGTGCATTGCATTCTGAAATGCAAACACCCTCAGCAGGATTTTTCCATAATGGGAGTATCCCATTCATTCCAGTTTTATGATTTAGAATCTTTGAACTAGAAAGATCTTTTAAAAAGACCATTTAACCCAATCCATCTAAATGCCCAAGGCCAGGCAATGAATTTGCAGCAGAGCAGAGAGTAGAACACAGAGTTCTTCAATACCAAACCACTGCTTATCTTTGGAAGAAGACTGTGTAAAACGCTCCCTGAGCTTCCCTCACTACCCACTGAAGGGTCAAACATCATGGACCTAAAGGATTCACATACGGTCTTTATTTTCTATAGCTCATCTGAGGCCTTAGGGAAAGGTTTTCATTACCTTGAATCATGATGGAATCTAATACTTTAATTTGCTTAAGCCCCATGAAGTTCAAAGGTTATAAATGGAAGAGAGGATGATGGGTTAAAAGGGGACTCTTTCCTAAATCCTCTTAAGCAGGTAAAGTTTACACAGGAGAAGACACACAGTGATCTTCAAGGGCCCCAAGCTGCCACTCACCAGCTTCAACATCTTTTTAGGAATCTTTGTGTCCAGGACAAAATGAGAAGAAAGGTTTGTAATCAAGAATGAAGACTTCATTTCAAAAGTAAGCTAAATTATTATGTTTGGCACTTAGAATAGATTGAGATGGAAGGTGCCCTTTCTCTAAGCTTCCAACACACAATTTATACTCTCCAAGATGGGTATTTTGCATTTGAAGATTTCCCACAAGATAGGGGAGCTGTGTTGACTGTCATAGGTACTCATGAAGCCAGAGAGAATAGTTTTTAGTTATTTGAATTCTGGTGTATCGTCTATGCTTGTTTTTTTTAAGTAGCAAAAATGACGACAACAACAACAACGACAAAACTATGGCTGGGATCTCTGAGTTTCTGAGAAGAAACCATGGATACTAACATTTTATCTGATTAGGTAGACTTGGTAGTTCATGGAGAGACCTCAAGTACATTCAGGTTAGGGCTCATATCAAGTAAGAAACACAGGTTACATTCAAACATGAGCTACCTTTGAGGGAACGGACATTAGGAATCGTTCCCAGACCTTAGTGTGAGAAAGGAAGGAGTCTGGAAGGCCTTTTTCTCCCCACAGTTTCTCCCCACAGTTCTTTCTTTTTTTTCTTTTTTTTTTTCATTCCTGTCTCAGAGAAAGAGACATTCACTCATTTTCCCAAGGCCAACTCACTCTCCTAGCAATCTTGACTTTGACCTTCCTGTGAAGCCCAGTTCTATCAAGTATTCCTCTTCATACGGAGCTACTTCCCTATCTCATTAGTTCCTTCTCTTCTGCCTACATTCATGTTTAAGCCTGATTTGAAAGGCAGTGTGATGCTGCTGTCATATGAACCTTGATCTGAATCCTTTCTTTTATTTGACAGTTGTGTGTCATAAGACAAATCACTAATCTCTCTGAGCTCCTGTTTCCTTGTTGTAAAATGAGAACAATAATAGGATCTGTGCTTTAAGGTTTTTTTTTTTTAAGATGAATGATAATAGATATATAGTATCTGTGATATTAGTAGGCATTTAATAAACACTAGCTATTGTTATTTTTGCTATTATTGTGTAACATATCACATTATTAAAATATTATTATATTCATCTTCTTGTAGACCAAAAGCTTCTTTAATGTAGGGAAGCATTTCTTCATTCTTTTAGAGTATCTGTCATACTTTTCTGTATGACATATCTTCATTAAATATTTGTTGAGGCTGGTGCAACGGCTCACGACTGTAATCCCACCACTTTGAGAGGCCAAGGCTGGCAGATCACTTGAAGTCATGATTTCAAGACCAGCCAGGTCAACATGATGAAACCCCCTCTCTACCAAAAAATACAAAAATTAGCCGGGCATGGTGACATGCACCTTTAGTCCCAGTTACTTGGGTGACTGAGGTGGGAGAATCACTTGAACCCAGGAGGCGGAGGTTGCAGTGAGCCGAGATCATGCCACTGCAGCCTGGGCAAATAAATAAATGTTAGTTGAGTAAATGCGGCCACTGATTTACTACCGTTATTTAAAAAGTGTGAAAGTTTGCTTAGGACGTCCAGAACTTTACCCATTTGTGCTTTTGAAATTTGTTTAGTAGTTAAGGAAGGCTTAACCTTCAGTGGTGATTTGCTAGCATCCCAGAAGTTGTAGTGACTTAAGAAATTGTGGTCCTTAGTATGTGGATGAAATTTATGACTTTTTGGTGTTCACATAAACTAAAAACGTAGGAAATAATAAGATATTATTAGGAAAAATAACCAGCGATTAATGCATACACAGAATTTTATTTCTTTTTCTCAAAAGAAAAATGAGACACAGCTTTTCATCATCTTGTGTTGAACTACATAAAACCAGGGACCAGGCACACCCTGTTGAATATCCTGCCAGCATTTCCTAGTGTGTGTTCCGAGTATGCTGGTACAGAAAGAAAACAAAGGAAGAGGTCCGTGGCCAAGTAGGTTTGGGAAATTTTGGTATAAACCAAGGTAAGTAGGTTCTTTTACTGCAGGATTCCCATAATATACCAATGTGCATCTTAAATATCCCATAGTAGGCATAACATATGATAACTTCCAAATTCATTTGACCAAGAAGCATTTTTTTTTTTTTTTTGCAGAGCACATCTCAGTATTACCGTCAAACGTGATCTCCTTCTAGCCTCTTTATTTCATAGAGGCAGAAATCAAGCCCCAGAAAATTAAAGTCATTTGCCAAAGATTGCTTAATAGTAGAGCAAAAAGAACCTAGATATTCTTATCCTTATCCAAAATTAGTATTTCTGTTTATTTTTGCTTTCTTGGAGAGATAATAAAATTCACGTAATAATTATATTTTTTCCCTATATTTTCCAAGCAATCTTACAGTAAAAATATCATAACTAACTTTTGAGAATTAAACACATTAATAATGAAATGGCTTCTCCATAAAATTGGGAGTGCAATTATTTCTAAAGCTCTGTTAGAAAATTACTAGCTTTTTTTAAAAAATAAAATTCCCCAAATAAATTTTTTGATATTTTACTCTTTTTTTTATAATTATGCATAAAATGAGCCACAATTTATTCACAATTTAACAGATCCTTTTGGGTATTTCCAAATACAATTAGTATTTCTGGGCATTATAGATAAGAAGTCAGTCACATGTGACATAAATCTCTTTTTAAAAATAATTAGGTTTGCAACATGATACATAGAATTTCTCAGTATCTGATAGAAAAGAATAATTAAAAAATTCGTAAGAAATATAAAAATCTGTTGTCAATGTAATGAAACTAAAAGAGTGTAAAGTGAAATTATTGTACCTCAGTCACTGAAAGACTATTTCTCTAGCTGTAAGGTTTTCACATTTTTAACTGAGAGTGGCTAATGCTACCACTTTCTTGTTAGGTTCAAAAAAACAAAACAAAGCCAAAACAAACAAAAATATAAAGATCATATAGGCTCTGAGTCCAAAATTACCTTTTTTTTAAAAAAAGTCATTGTATGTTGTTATTGTTGATGCTGTAAATGCATTGAAAACGGGCCACTGGAGCAGATGATAAGTATTTTCACAAATTCACACTTCTCCATGCATAGCAATGAACGACTAGAAAACCATATAAGGAGAACAGTCAAGTGATAAATACTACTTGTGCATTTGTTATTGCAACAAGAAGTGAACTTTCATTACCTTTTTCTATTTTTATTATGGGATACCATTTTCATCCACATAGTTAGGAGAGCATAGGTTACCTTTCCAAGCAATTTCATGCTAATGACCACAATGTGGGAGGGCAAGGGCCTACCCTCTGACACTGTGCAGAGAATGTGAAAGCTCTGTTCTTCCAAAAATCTTCATTCTTTTCTAGCAAGTTGTAGTATTATTGGCTAAATGAGGAATGACCAGATAACTAAGCCAAAGAATCTCTCTTAAGATTTAAAACAAACATTTGACAATAGAAGTTTTTAAATCTGTGCCATTGGCTAGAAAAATATATAGACATTGTAGGGTTTCCAAGAGGGTTCAGAATTGATATTTGTTCAGGCTCTTTTTTTTTTTTTTTCCTGGGACAGGGTCTCACTCTGTTGGCCAGGCTGGAGGGCAATGGCACTCTCATAGCTCACTGCAGCCTCAAACTCCTGTGCTCAAGTGTCTCAGCTTCTGGAATAGCTTGGACTCCAAGGGTATGCCACCATGCCCAGTTGTGTTTTTGTTTTTTTGTTTTTTTTTTTTTTGTAGAAACGAGGTCTTGCTATGTTGCCCAGGCTGGTCTCAAACTTCTGGTCTCAGGTAATCCTCCCACTTTGGCCTCTCAAAGTGCTAGGATTGCAAGCATGAGCCACCACACTCCACAGAGAGACTTTTTAAAACAAATGTGCCAGAAAATGTGTCTCTAAAAACAGAACTCAAGATCTGAGGCATGAGAAGGTTATGAGTCTTGTAATTCAATATACTGGCCACTGACTTCAACAATTTCCTTCATCCATATTTAAGGTCACCTTTCAAATGTGTGACCTGGTGCCACATGAATTATTTCACTGCGGTAACCCTGTTTGAGCTGTTAGTAAATTTCCCAATAAATTAAACACAGATAGCCAACTTAGGTCTTACACCTCTCACCATATGTAGTTACTGTGGCATCCAGTATCTTGTATGGTCACAATAAACACTTATTAATTGGGTGATTGATAAGCCTCTGACCTCATCCATTAGCCCCAACACCTAAGCTTCTCTCAATTTTCAGGGCAACTTCTAAACTCTGCATAGTCTCCATACTTAGCATTCATCTGATGTCTCTTCATTCCATTGTGTCATTTCAGATACTGCCTTAGCAAAATGTCTAAGTACCGAAGAGTTTTTTTTCATTTTAATTTTTTTAACAACTTAGAAGGGAGATTGAGAGTCATAAGTACACCGCCAGCCCTGGAACGTTTGCCTAGTGATCTAACTTCATGGGAATTCGCCAGGCCTGCTGTGTGGAAGAAATCCAGGCTTGTTCTTTTGGTCCTCATGGGTTATTCAGCTGACACTCCACACAGCCAAGCTCTTCACATTGTTGTGACCTCCAAGGGACTCTCTCCCACTAACACTGCTCTACTCTAATTCTGCTATCTAAAACAAATGATAAGAAATGAAGTTGTAATCATTTACAGGGCTTATACAAATTTATACAATGCAAAGATCTTACCTTTGCATTGCTATTTCTTACACTGAATTATGCCATGCATTTGTTTCTTATTACTCTAGACTTCTATGCATGTATTTTGAGTGATTCCAGACATTTCCTAGTGCCATTTATCCGGAATATTATCAAGACCTTTCACTAAGCGACAAGTTCCTTATCGTCCAACATGGACCTTCATGTAACTTATTTCTCTGTTCTCCCACTAGCTCCTTCTGAAGGCAGACCAAAAGTTATTTTAGACATCACAGTCAATTTGACATGGTGGTATATTGATCTGACATTCTCTTCAGTAAACCAACACCAAAATATTGTGTGCTGGTACATTCAGAATTGTATTTTAATTCTGTTCTGTCTACAGGCTTATAACCTTTCTGAAAGAACACTTTGTCTCTGTTTTTTGTTTTTTTTTTTTCTTTTCCTTTTTTTTCTTTTTCTTCTTCTTCATCTGGAAGTACCACAATGGCCTTTGGCCAAAAGCGGTGAAGTTGTGACTTTCCAACTCCTATATAGCCTGCTTAGGGACATTAACGAAAGAAAAGTAAACCTACTCTATTATCCCAAATGGCTTTTCAAATAATTAGGAGATTTTAATCATCATGTCCAGCTGATGCTTTCAGCATCCCCACAGGCATCCCAGCATTTTCGAGGTGAGTACGATGGCCGGATGATTCGGGAGAGAAGACCTTGTTCTCACCACAAATGACCTTCAATTCATGCAAATACTGAAAGTGTCCCGGGGCATGCCATGATTAAAATGGATTTCTTGGCATCAGTGCTTTGCAGTTTTGAAGTTGAGCACCATCTCGCATTGCTATCTTTAAGAACAGAAGTGAATCAAATTTTTAAAGAGGCAGATTTTTTTTTTTTTTTTATTTTACAAAGTTAGATTTTTTGGCATTTTGATTGTTTCCAAGCTGGCTCCAAATTCAGTGAGTCACCTGTGACTTATTTTCTATACAGAAAGTGATGAAAATATACGCCAAGACACCAGAGATCTTCAGAGGGGTAAAGGTATGATGTTAAAATGGCCTCAAAATGAATATGAATCAAAGGCCTTCAAAAATACAAAGTCTTAACTAGCAGCTACACTGCTGTCTTAGTCTGTTTTGCACTGCTATAACAGGATACCACAGATTGGGCAATTTACAGAGGACAACGATTTACTTCCTATGATTCTGGAGGCTGGGGAGTCCAAGATCAACGGGCCAGCATCTGGTGAGGGACGTGTTGCTGCATCATCCCATGGTGGAAGGAGGAAAGGCAAGAGAGTGAAAGCAAGAGGGAGTTGAACTTGCTTTTTTATTTTTTTATTTTCATTTTTGAGACAGGGTCTCACTCTGTTGCCCAGGCAGGAGTGCAGTGGCATGATCATAGCTCATTACAGCCTTGAACTCTTGCACCCAAGGGGTCCTCCCCCCACCTCAGCTTCCCAAGTAGCTGGGACTACATATGTGCCTTACCATGCCTGGCTAAATTTCTGATTTATTTATTTTTTTTAGAGAGAGGGGGATTGTGCTATGTCACCCAGGTTGGTCTCAAACTTCTGGCTTCAAGTAATTCTCTCACCTTGGCCTCCGAAACAGCTGAGATTATAGGCGAGAGCCACCGCACCCAGCCCAAACTTCCCTTCATAACAAACTCATTCAAGAAAATGAACCCATGCTCAAGATTAATCCATTAATCCATTTCTCTAATCACCTCTTAAAGATCTCACCTCTCAACACTGTTGCACTGGGGACTGAGCTCCCAACACATGAACTTTTGGGGACACATTCAAATGATAGTAACTACTAAAAGTTCATCTTCAGTAGTATAATCAATAATGCATACACATTTAAATGTAAGGTTAATTATCACAGTATTCTTTATAATACCAAAATTTTAAAACAAATATCCAGCAATAGGGAAATAGCTAAACAATGGAATACACCGTAACTATAAATCATTTTGTAGAAAAAGCATGTTTATTGACCGTCACAATATTTCACTCAAAGTGAAAAAGCAGGTTATAAAACTACTTCTACCCAACACTCCCAACCAACTTGACTTGAACATTTCTTGAACACCATCATTCCTAGAAACTCACTCACCAATTACAGAATACACATTTTTAAGTGCACAGAATATGTTCACCAAGATAAATCATGTGCTGGGCCATAAAACAAATCTCAATAAATTTCAATGCAAATTGAAATCTTGCAAAATAATTAAATAAACAAAAAATTTAAAAACTGCCTCTATCAAGAGTATTTTTTAAAGAAAAAGAAGCATAGTAACATGGTTGCTGTGTCAATGATGGTATTAAAATTGCATCCGCATTTTCTAATTGCTCTACAGGAAAAGTGTTGTATTTTTACAACAAAAAGGAAAGGAGAAAAAGCTAGGCATTAAAATCATATTAAAATATTTTCTCCTCTTTCTTCTGAGGAAGACTTGAAAGGGGAGTGTAGTACAGTTGCTACAAAGGCAAATAGGAATACTCTAATCAGCCCCTTGCATCGAATAGGAGGGAATGGGGAAGGAAGTGCTGCTTCGAGGCGAAAACTGGGGCAAGTGAGCAACCTCTTAGTGTTCACATGGAGAGGCCGCACTTGCATGTACCTGTTCACGTCCAGCCACGCAGGGTGGGATGTGCCCGGATTGAAGGAGAATAGGGAAGAGCTGGCCAGCTCTGAACACCATCAGCAGGCTCATTTTCAAGATGTTGGCTTCTAGAAGAATTTCTAAAAGGCATATCAATGCCCCATCTCTCAAGAAGATAGACACACTACAACATAGACACATATACACACTACACACATACACTACACATGCACATACACACTACACACATACACTACTCAGACACACACTACACACACACATAGACACATACACACTACACACATATACATACCACACCCAAACACACCTACACATGATACATACACACACAGTGTACACACATGCACACATGCACACACAGGCATGCCACACACATACACACACACTACACACACTACGCATATGCACACTACACACACACACTACACACATGCACACACATCACACATATACACACTATATACATTTACACACAAATACACTACACACAGACAGACATGCATACTACACACACATACTACACCCATACTACACACATTCACGATGCACACATACAGACGTGGCACACATACACACATATGCACACTACAGACATCTACATATTCTCTACACACCACACACACACACACACACACACTACTGACACACACAAAGAGGTGATGGCACGTCAATTCCTACTCACAGAGAAAATAGAGACCATGAGATTGGCACTTTACCAGCTTGCCTCCATGCCTGTTCTTTTGTGCTTTTCTCCTGTACAAAGGGAGGAGAGTCTCCTCACCCTGAAGACTGGTCCCTTCACTCTGCTGTCTCTGCCATCCCCCCCTATCACGGCAGGAACCCTGCTCTTTAGACCATTTCAGTCATTGAACAATATAAGTAAACTGCCGGGGACTGGTGAACCAGCCAAGTACCTGTAGACATTTTTGCATCCAGAAAAAAGAATATTAAATTCAAAATGTGAATAATACAAATCAAATATAATAATAGAGTATATATAAAATATAATATTATGTCAGCATTGTAAACATAGTATCAATAAATGTCCTACTACATTTGAAAACAATTTATGAGTTGGATGTTCTCAGTTTTCCCAAATTCCCAAGTATGCGTATTGATTACTGATAAATCATATTGAATTATAAATTGTGAGTTATTCATAGTCAACTAATTTCGCAAACAAAACTATAAAAACCCTTTTAATATTTTTGTTGTAAAACATGTAGTTGATGTGAGCTCGGTATGCACTTTAATGTTTAACCTGAGGTCAGGGATACCCTTTAAAATTACGAGTGCTGGAGGTACAAGTCCTGCTTCCTTCATAAATGATGCGCTGTCCATCCTGAACTCTTTCTCTTCACTCTTCCTTGCCTTCTCTGTAAGCAGTTAAACATTGTCGGCTCTTTTGCATTGTAAAATTGTCATCCATCCACCCCTCCTTACCTTTCAGCTACTACTATGTTTCTCTCCTCCTCTTCCCAATTTCTCAAAAAAAGGTCTACACATGCTGTCTATATTTTCTCACTCTTCAGCTCCCAGATACATGGTTTATTTTATAACCATTCCACTAAAATGAAATGTCCTCGTCAGAGACATCGACAACCTTGTCCCTAAATCCAGTTCATACGTTTCAATTCCTTATTGATTCACTTCCTCTTGTCCTTCCTGAAGCACCGTTGCCTGGGCTTTTGCGGTATCTTTCTTGGCTTTCTTTGCACTTCTCGGGCCATTCCTTGGTCTTCCTTGCAGACTCCTCTTCACCCCTTATATGATAGTGTTCTTCAGGGATTTTATCCAAGGATCCCTTCTTTTCCTCCCTGGGGCAATTTCCTGGTTCATCTACCATCTTTATAGTAATGATGCCCACACCCGTATCCCCAGTCTCTGTCTCTCTCCTAGACTTCACACCAATGCATCCAGCTGTCTATAGGCCATCCCCAGTAGGCAGTTTAGAATTAAACTACCAAATGGAATTTTCATTTCTCATCCTCATTTCCCACTCTTGTCTATTCTTCCTTGTGCTCCTAATATCAAGGAACAGAGCCAACATCAACCCAGTTGAAACCTGGGAGTTGGCTTTGACTCCACACTCTCCTTTGCCTGCCATAGTCAACAATCTGAAAATCTGAATTTTAACTCTTGTATCTTCTCTAAATCCATTCCATTTTCTCCATCTTCATTGCTGCTTTTCTGATCTAGGCCACAATCATGACATATCTGTGTTACTACAGCAGCCTGCTGAACAGCTTTTGCCCAACAATCTTTCTCCACTCTGCTCTACAAATGATTGAAAAAGACCTTTTTGAGACAGGGTCTCACTCTGTCACCCAGGCTAGGGTGCAGTGGTGTGATCATGGCTCACTGCAGCCTCGACTTCCTGGGCTCAAGAGATCCTCCCACCTCAGCCTCCCGAATAGCTGGGACCACAGGTGTGCATCACAACTCACAGCTAATTCTTTTTTATTTTTGTAGGGACGAGGTCTTGTTGTGTTGTCCGGCTGGTTTTGAACTCCTGGTCCTAAGCGATCCTCCTGCCTCAACCTTCCAAGTGGTAAGATTACAGGTGTGAGCCACTGTACCTGGCTGATATTTTAAAAGACACAAAACCAGTCCTGATATACTATTGCTCAAGCCCTTCAATGTTTTCCCCATTACTCTCAGGAAAAAGTCCAAAGTCCTTACCATAGCTTACAAAACCAGCAAAACCTGGTTCAAGTACATACATAGTTGCATCTCCTGCCTTCTCTCTTCCTACCCTGGTCCTGATAGAGTGAAATCAATTCACCCCATCGCTCTGCACTCTCACTTGCTTCCAGGCTTTCATGCAAGCTACTTCACTGGCCTGCAGCTCTCTTTTCTGCCTCTCCTTCTAGCTTACTAACCCCTACTGCCTTTCAGATCTCTGTAGAAAGCAGTTACTGTCCCATATCATCCCTGGTGCCCCAAACAGGAATTTCATTCTCCTAAGTGTTGAAACAGCACTCTTTATTCTAATAGGGCTTTATACATCGTTTATAATTACTTGGCTATATCATATTCTTACTAGGCTGGAAACTCTAGGAGGGCAGGAAGTATGCCTGTACTGTACCACATAATAAATACATGATAAATATGTGTTGAATATGCAAATGAACAAGCAGCAGGGACACATCTGATTGGCTGCTAATGAGTCTGACCTTGGGAGGAGATTTGCTGAGTCAGTTCTCCCATCTAAAAACTTTATTCTTAACCATTGTTCGGATGCCTTCTAAAACTAAGGAGGAAGCTCTATAATATTTACCAAGCACTTTGAAATAGTGGGATAAATGCTCCCAGGGAAAGTGACCTACCTTAAGCAAGACTTGGGTCTGGCTGCACTGAACAAAATAGGCTGCCTTTATTGCAATGATGCCATTAAAGATCATTTGTTACAAGCATTGAAATTTACTGCTAGCAGGGAAGGAAGCCACCAAGTACATTCAAGGCCAGATTCAGACAAACGCTTGTTGATGTTCACATGAATCAGTGGATGTCTCTGCCCCTCACACTTTATTCTCAAGAGCCTGGCACACAAATGTTGCTACATTCATAAAAGTAAGCAAATAAATACAAGAGATTACCAGATTCCCTTCATAATTATAAAAAGCTCATGATTGAACTGGATAGCAAATACTCTTTGCTGATAATGAAGAAGTATTATTTATGGACTTTTACACAGAGGCAGTAGCAATATTAGCTTTTCACTTTTGATCTCTAGATTAATTCATAAAGGAGGCAGCAAAAGTGAAGGACATTCCAAATTATTAGGGTGAATTAATTTGGAGGCAGGGGAATATTAAATTTAAGCTTAACAAATAAAGGAGCTTTGGCAGAGTTTAGTCAGACACTCGGATTGCCTCCATATCTCATTGTGCAGATGACCTGAGTCCTGGGATGAGGAAGACCTGCAGCTAGGCACTTGCAGGCACTCTGAATTTTTATGCTTACTGACATAACTGTGGCCTGTGCATAGGTATTCTTGTTTCAGCATAAGCCCTAGGAGAAGCCTCTTTAAAATATGAGGTTAATACCATTCCAAGCATGACTCAAGATATAGGGCTTAATTCTTTAGGTAGAAAGGATTATTCAGTACAAAGCTTCAATAACTCATAAAAAGAAATCCTATCATTTTAAAGTAACCACATTCGTCATGCACGTTCCTTGCAAAAGAAAAGTTAGGTTCATGATTCCAGGAAAGTGTTCTGCTGGAGGTATGTCACCCAAGCCCATGTGCCTAGAGCAGGTTCTAGGTTTGATTCCTACTGTCTTTTGTGCTACCCTAATGAGCTCCGAGCTTCAGGTCTTTTTCTTTCCCCCTCATTTCAAAAATGAGGCAGTGCTATTTGTTTGAGGACTTCAAGAGGAGCATCTGAGGTCTAATTAGTTAATGTTTGCCAAGTACTTTGCAGATGAAAGCATCTATATTAAATTCAGAATTATGACTATTATTATTGCAAAGCTCAGATGAGCTCAGAAATTTAGGAGTGATGATTCAAGAGCCCACATTGAGAATACTGGCAAGAAAAACAGTCAAACCAATTCCTGCAATGATTGGCTCTAAGGATTTATGTGGTTCAGCGTGACTATACCCCAAGTCATGCATGACAATAAAAATTAGACTGCACTCTTACTAATCATTTAAAAAACAAATGATGGAAGCAATCCCAAGGAGCTTTACGTCTCTGTTGCCGCTGAGGCCAAATCCCCAGACAGTTAACCTGATGAGAGACAGCCATCGGCCTGCCTAGTTAAGGGTGGTGCAGGCTAAAGACAAATGAATGTAGACTGGCAGTAGGAAGCACCAGTTACACGAGATAAAGCATTTCACAAATCCCTAGTCGAGGATCTAAAAAATATAGTAAGCACAAAACCAAACCAGGCAGCTGACGTTAGCTCTACTTTCTCAAAGACGCAAGGCACCATTGCTTGCATTGATCTCATTAATTTTTGAAACATTTATTAAAGGAAGATATTAGCTATAGGTTTCTCATAAATGCCCTCTATCAGGTTGAGAAAAATCTCTTCTATTTTGAGTTCGCTGAAAGTTTCTTTTTGTTGTAAAATCAAGAATGGATGTTGGATTTTTGCCAAGTGATTTTTCTTATTATTTTATTTTTATTTTTATCCACTGAGATGATTTTATCTTTTTTAGCTCGTTAATGTGATGAATCACATTAATTGACTTTTGAATGTGAAATCAACTTAGCATTCCTGGGACAAACTATCCTGTTCAAAACATGCTATGCTTTTATATATTTACCATATTTGCTAAAATTCTGCATTTGCTATGCTTTTATATATTTGTCATATTTGCTAAAATTCTGCACAATTTTGCATGTACGTTCTTCAGGGATATCATACTATACTTATCTTTTCTTGTAATGCTTGCTTTTGGTATCAGAGTAATACTGGCCTCAAAAAATTACTTAGGAAGTATTCTCTCTTTTCATAAAAGATTTTGTGTAGAATTGGTATTTTTTAATTAAATATTTGGTAGAATTGACAAACAAAACCATCTGAGCCTGGAGCTTTCTTTGTGGGAAGGTTTTCAACAACAAATAATTATTTAATAGATACAGGTATATTAAATTTCCAATGTTTTGACTATTTTCAAACATCTTTTTGTTATGGGTTTCTAATTTAATTTCACTGTGGTCAGAGAGTATACATTATGTAACCTGAATCCTTTTAATGGTATTGAGACTTTTTATGAGACAGAATATGGTTTATCTTGGTAAATATTCTATGTGCACTCTTTTATATCCCTTACTAGTCTTAGCCTTGAAATCTGTTTTGTCTAATACTGATATAGTCACTTCTACTTTTTAAAAATTCATTTTAGCATGGTATATTTTGGTATATTTTTAAGTTTGGTATATTTTGGTATATTAAAAGTTTTTGGTATACTTTTACTTTCAAAGTTCTTTTACTTTTAAACTATTTGTGCCTTTGTATTTAAAGTGTGTTTCTTGTAGGCAGCATATAGCTGAGTCTTTGTTTTCTTTTTTGGTCCAAGCTGATGACTTATGCCTTTTAACTATTTACATTTAATATAATTATCAATGTGGATAAATGTAAATCTATTGTCTTGCTACTTTTTTTGTAGTTGTCCTGTATGTTCTTTGCTCCCTTTTCCCTCTTTTCATGACTTGTGTTTGATCAACTAAATATTTTTCGTTATTACATTGTATTATCTTCTAATCCTTTTAGGTCGTTTCTCCCCTCTGGCTTCAGGTAGTTTCCCCACGTGCATAGTTTGGTCAGTGCTCAGATAAATACTGAAGGGGGACCCTCTGCAGAACTCCCAGAGTTTGTTCTCTCTCTCTCTCCTCCTTGGTCTCCCTGGACTCTCAGCTCCACCTCTCTCCTCTCCCTCAACATGACTTGTAAGTAAGCTAGGGTAGTAGCTAGGGCAATCACAGGGTCTACCTCATTTGTCTACCATCTCTCAGGGATCACTGTTGTCAGATGTCCAGTGTGTCTTGAAAATTGTTGTTTCATATGTTTTGTCCATCTGTTTTTGTCTTTGTTTGCACTATATCCTGAATGTTTGTGCCCAACCCCCAAAGTTCATATGTTGAAAACTCATCCCCAGTGTGATAATATTAAGAGGTGAGGTGCTTTGAGGGGTGATTAGGTCATGAGGGCAAAGCCCTAATGAATGGAATTAGTGTCCTTATAAAAGAGGCCTGGGGGAGCTTGTTGACTCCCTCTGCCATTTAAAGATACATAGAAGGTACTATCTATGAGGAACTGTCCCACTCCAGACACTAAATCTGCCAACGCCTTGATCTTGGACTTCCCAGCTCCAGAACTATCAGCAATACATTTCTATTGTTTGTGAATTACCCAGTCTAAGCTATTTTGTTATAGCAGACTAAACAGATTATAACAGGTTGTTTCAGGCAAGGGAATAAATCTGGTTACTTTTACTGTCTTAACCAGAAGTGATTCTGGGTGGAAGGGGGTGTTATTTGCAATTTTGAGTTATTCTGATATAAATTGGACATGTTTTTAAACATGAGTCAGAAGATTGTCTGAAACTATTCATAGAATGTTCTAAAATATTTTAAAACACTGGTTGGAACTTTTTCTTATGTTAATTAGCTCCAAAAATTATAGCATCATTAAAATATTAAAGCGAAGTAAACCAGAAACAAATAGCTAATTCTTGTTCTAGTCTAACAACCTTTGCAAACACTAATAGAACCTCTGTCTTTCAAAGACTTTGTTGAAAGAAATGCCTGTTTGATTTATTTGATTTTCAGCAAAGAGAGGTCATTACCAGGGTTAATAATAACCCCTTGATTTAATCTTGATCTATAAACAGGTCTATGTTTTGAAGACTATTATACTGAATAAAACAAACTTACTATTGATATTGGTAGCTAAATGTTTACTGCAATGCCTGCAAGATGCAAACACAAAGCTAATTTACCTCCATGTGTTATTATCTGAAAATATATGTCTTTCATATAGTGTAGTCTAAAAATATTTCTGCAGTACTCTGAAATTAATGATTTTTTAAGAAAACCACATATTTACACATTTTCCATATTTTTTAAAGGATAGTTTTTTTTCTTATTTATATTTCTTTCTGATTCTATGAGCTGTTTATCATATATTAGCTATTTTTCCTTTTTCTCTTTTTCAAACCCTTCATTTTTCAAGAGCATCTGATATGAGGAATGTCAGTGTCCTATATTTCTGTGTTAATGGTAATATCTGAACATTCTCTGGAGTAAATTGCTTAATGATCCTCCAGCTTATTGTATCCGGACAGTCAATCTTGCTTTCGATTTATTTCATTTTCTTTTATTTCTTTCTCAAATTCATACATATATGTATACATATATATATAATCTATGTGAATATATATGTTATTTATATGCATATTGTACATAATTATTTTTGCCTAGAATTAATTTCCTTGATTCTAAGGAGAGAAAAAGTAACATCCTTAAGTTTGAAGGAATAAAGAACCATCCTTACTTCCTAGGAACAAGATAAACACCCGGATTTGTCAGATGTTGGATTCCATCCCTTTGAAGCCATCAGCCCCCTAGAAGTGATGAAGATGAGGGCCTTCATAAGTCACTGATGTCTCCATCCCATTCATCCTACAAACCTGAAGAGAATATAGTTCCTCTAATTATTCCTTTCTGCTTCTACTTACAGTACCCTAAATGACCTCAGGGATGTCACAGTGCCTTTCTGGTTCTGAAACTCTCCCAGATTTCGCCATTTCTGGGCTCTGAATTTAGCTCCCTTAGAGATCTCTATCCTTCTACGCATGCTTGGCCTGCCTGACTCTATGCTCACATCCAGTTTCTGTGGGCTGACATTAGGTGCTACCTCATCTTTCACTTTGATCTTCCTGGGTGTGTTGACACCGAGGGGGTAAATCATTGTTGTAACAATGTCCCTCCGTTTCCTAAATTCCTTCACCAGATGTATTTTCAGTTTCCCATTTTCTATTCATGTGATGGTGTGCTGGTACACTGAGTTTGCCCATTTTTCTTTGACATATCAACACCCCACTTTTGGTGGTGTACAGCTGTGTAGACAGATGTAAGGAAATGGCCAAGGAGGTGGGGAGAAACTCAAAAGAGAAAAATTGAGCACAGCCCAATAGAAGCTGACTTCTTGCTAACATTTTTTGCCTTCAGGGTGACCTTTTGCAAAAAAAATTTTAAAAAAAAGGGAAGAGAGAGAGACGTGAGGTTAGAGAAAATGGTGCGGAAATGGAATCAGGATAGGAATTATGAGAAGCCAAAGAATAGATTCTAGACATTTTGCAGGGAAATGGCAGAAAGTTGAAAGTTGAATCCATTGAAGGGGAGGAGATTGGGGAATGAAGGAAGACACATTATAAAGGAAGCTGGTGAACTAGATGCCACGGAATTTTCTCACAGAAAGAAATCCTGTTTTGCTGGGACCAGATTTCATCCATGTTGGGTACATTGCAGAACTGAATTCTGTGAAATGTCTGGCAGCACTCTTCTTTTTACTTTTTTCCATACAAGTGTTTCATAGATATGTAGGTTTGCTATAAACTGCTTTCACCATGCAAAAGATTTTTCCTACAAAACTTTCAAACGTACCACGTTCAAAACTCTGCGTATGAAAAATATGGTAAACATGGGGACATTGTTATAAGATATTTTAACTGGGCAGAGAAAATAAGGCAGAGACAGGTGCTGGGAGTTAAGCATAGACATTGCACACATTTTATGTAAGGCAGAGTCTAAATGTGACATCTTTCACAGAGTGCTGCATGCCAACTCCAGAAGATTCAGATACTGATTATTGTAAGAAATCACACATATCAAGCTTGATCTTGCAGTTCATATGTATGCAAAACACCTGTCAAAATGATAGGAGTTTTGCTTTTGTAGACATGGCAATATTGTACACAATTGATATTTATTTGCCTCGTAAATAGGATGCATTTTGGAGTGAGTTGTGTCTTCCTGTAGCATTTCTCTGATTTCCTACTTTAAATCTCCCCGACTGTCTCCTCTCAGCCCTGGTTTGCCAGCCCATTTATGGGAAAATGGGTGAGTTTTGCTCATGCCACCAGCTACACTCCTGTTATTGATTTATATTCTTTATTTAGGAATCAGGCAGCTATATCACCATGGCATTTAAAAGTTTATATCCTCTATCTATGATAATCTCAATTTCCTTTGTAAGGAAAAAGATACATCTCCCATTTCTCGATCTTCACCAGGACAACCATGGAGCTACTTGCAATTATTTTTCTCAAAAATAATGAACTAGGGTACTTCTGCCAGGATGAAGAGGGCACATAGGACAAGGAGAATTTGCTGGCTCTTAGCAGGGTCACATGTCAGCTAATCAAATCCTAAAGACAACTCCATTGGTGTGTGATTTGTCTATTTCTATGTTGTAGATCCAACAGAAAAAAAGTCAAACATAGTGAATGCATACTCCACCACTTGGCATCTAAAATGTTTCTCTCTTTTCTTGTCATCCACCATCACTGACAAAGCTCAGAGGTGGGAGGACTGAATGGGACAGAAAACTGGAGAAAACAAAAAAGTTTTTCTGGTTTCAAAAGGCCAGGCCTGAGGGTAGGACAGTTATAGGTGATTGGAGTTTTAATGCATACTTTAAATAGGAGTCTCCTGATCATTGTCTCTTTCAATGTGTATGTGGTACATATAGCATATGTATATGTATGTACGCACACATGCATGCGCACGTGCACACACACACATCCCATTCACAAGTATTTCAAAAAGAGGAAAACTTTCTGTACCTTTCATAGTGTCTAAAACTATTTTTCTTAATGGCTTGGGTTGTTTTTTTTTTCTTTTCTTTTCTCTTCTTTTCTTTTCTCTTCTTTTCTTTTCTTTTCTTTCTTTCTTTCCTTTTTTTTTTTTTTTTTTTTTGAGATGGTTTCTGGCTCTGTCACCCAGGCTGGAATGCAGTGGTGCAATCTTGGCTCACTTGCAATCTCTGCCTCCTGGATTCAAGTGATTCTTGTGCCTCAGCCTCCCAAGTAGCTGGGATTACAGGTGCATACCACCACACCCAGCTAATTTTTGTATTTTTAGTAGAGATGGGATTTCACTATGTTGGCCAAGCTGGTCTTGAACTCTTGACCTCAAGTGATCCACCCAGCTCCAGCTCCGAAAGTGCTGGAATTACAGGTATGAACAACTGTGTTTGGCCAGGGTTCAAATTTTTTCTAAATGTGATACAATTGATTAGGGTAGGATATTAGATGCTTAGTTCACATTTTCATAGTGTGATTTCAAATTTCATAGACACCATTTGGGTAGACTGTATGCACACATGGCCAGACACACACATTTCCCACTGGCAGAATAGTGGCATAAAATAACATTTAAGTAACTGTCAGGAAACATAAGCTCGAGGCCTGATTTTGACATCAGCATGTGGCCTTGGGTCAGTCACTTAACTTCTCTAGGCCTTGTTCTCCCGGGCTATAAAATGTTGATGGAGAGAAGGACCTGGGCTGGGAGGGACCGTTAGTAATGTTAGTATTGTTCCTTTCATGGAAAACTTGCTTATAAATCCTTCCCAAACACCTCTTGCACACCACAAGCATTCCATGAGAGGAAAGAAATATCGCTGGAGGAGTATTAACTGGTTTTTATTTGTACCTGCCATCTCATGAAATGTTTGTCCAGGTCCTAAACATAACTTGTCTCCAGTTAGACTTCAAATAATGACTACCTAGCTACTCTATATTCTTCCTGAAAAATGAGGACCTGCAGAAAAATAATTAACTTCTGAATTTTATAAAACACTGTTTTCTGAGACATTTATCTCTCCAATGAGACATAAACATTTTTTTCCAGTATGTGGAAATTGACAAAAAGAGTTCAAGCATATTTAATTTTAGATTGTCTTGATCTTGCCGCCTCTGTCTTGAGTCTGAATGCAAAGTATTTTGCAAGCAAATTCAGAGAACTAAAACTGAGCACACATTTTTAAAAACCGTATGTAGGAAACGTCGATTCTTGCCTGGAATGTTGCTGCTGACGTATTGTCTCTCATTTTTCTCTTTCTCTACTACTGTGATGTTCAGTAGGGTCTGTATTTATCTCTGTATGAAGCTGAATTTCACTTTACTTTCTCTTTATGGTCTTATCACATCGTTTACAAACACTTTATCTCTGTTACGGAAAATAAATGAAATTCCAGGCTTTCGATGAAATGTCATGCTGAAATGGATGGTCCAAAAATCTATATTTAGATGACTGACTCCTGTTTGAGGAAGACATGATAAATGTTTCATGCATATAAACTGAAGGATGATGGATTTAATGATCATACCCTAACTGGGGAATGCTATTTTGGAATAATTAAATGTTCCATCATTTGCAAGTCTAAATAGTCCATTGTTAGTTCCTGTTTTTGTCTGTCAACAGATCCTTCCATTTTCTAAAGGAAATTTATCATTAAAACAATTGAAGTGATAGCAACATACCACCAGAGTAGGTTAGCAATAGCACAATTCATGGGACTCTAATTCGTAGCTACAGTTTAGGAAAATTTAATTTATGTATGAGTCTGCTTCATAATGACAAACATGACAAGCATTGTTTAAAAAGCTCCTGGTAGATATTTATCTTCAGGTATTGGAGAGATCCTCTGCTTTAAAAGGTGGCTAAGCGCCTTGTCAGATGAGAAGTCTCATGGAATAAAAGAGCATTTAAAAGGGATTTTCTAATTAAGTAATAATTTTACAAGTATTTCTTTGTTGATCCATACATGTTAAAGGTTTTTATGCTCTCGTTTTCTTTTGAAATCTGTATTATTTTCAAGGCATTTCAAATAATTTTATCTTTATTATCCAATTATATTATACGTATACTTTAATATATATCTTAATATTTAATTTATTATATCGAGATCTTGGTCTTTTGGCTACAAAGTGGTAGTGAGATGAAAAAGTGGGGCTCAAGTATATTATTGTATGTGTATATAAACCTATATAGGTCTAGATATGTACTTACACATATAGATCTGAATAAATATAACTTCTTTCACATGAAAACTCTTTTTCTACAAAACAAGGATACAGGCTGTTTTCCCCAAACTCTATCAAAATATTTGTCCACATGTTTAAGATCTCTAAATAACACTATTTCTATACATGTATATGGATAGAATAACATAAAAATGAGAAAGGCATAGTTGCCAATATAGTAAGACATGTGAATAACGAATTGCTCATTTGTTAAGTCAATGGCTTCTCACTCTTATCATTGGCACAGTTATGTTTATATGAATTATTTCCATATAGCTGAGTTGTATGAATATTTTGGAAAGCCTAGTTAAAACTTCACTACTTCTGCGACTGGGTCCTGAAAATCAAAACAAGTCGACCAATCATCAGGAAAGCCTGGACACACTGCTGACCAAATTGGATCATTGAATTATTGATTCAGATGCTACCCAATTAATTATTAAGTTAGCAGAAAATACCAGACGGATCATCCCACGACTAACAGATTTTGACTGCATTGCCATGGGCTGTGTGGTCCATATGTGGGGGCCTGAACATTTGCAGATTGGCAGGACTGGCTGGGCATGATGAAAATCATTGCAAGAAACATCGGAGGCCATTCACAACTTAATATGTATCAATGCAGTGGCAGAGACCTGTTGTGAAGTCCTGGCTAACCTGCTTGACTTGATTCAAGCAGCAATAATAATGAAGCAGGTAAATCATTAGAAGTTATAGTCTGCTTTTAAGAACTCTGTATGGAAGGTTTTCAGACTATGCTTGGACAGGATTTCTTGCAATTCTTGCTGATTATTTTACTTAATTCAAGTATAATTGGCTGTCTTATTGATTCAGAATGGCCAAAAACTGTTCCCCACATCTGAACAACGCCAGTTGAAGATGGTAAGTTTCTGCATACAGGTTGCCATGAAACATGGCAGCCCAAGACCATTCATTCTGACCTGGTCAATTCGGTATTTTTAGACTCTCTAATGGCCAAATGTACTGCAGTCCTCAAAATTATCCTTTGGAATTTTAAACCCAATTTATATGTGATTTATATCATTAAAGATATACTGAAGCCAAATAATCTGCAATTTAGGAGATTTCATAAAGAGAAGTATCAATGATTTAGCAATTTGCCCCCCCAAAAAAGTAAGATCTTATACTGAAGGAAAGCTTATATTAGTGGACACAGATAGATTTTTATGAGTTTCCCTGGAAGAAAAACTCTTTAAAGGATGTTTCAGTAATATTTTGAAAATAATTTAAATAAGAGAAAAGAAAATGATTAATCTTTGGAAATCAGAAGGATAAGGCATTATATAAGCTATAGAAAGATTGATTGTTGGTTTGTTATGATCTATATTTTAAGCATTTTTTAAAGTATTTTATTAATCAAAGTGGTACACATTAGGACCAGAAGAGGTGTAAATATCGATATTATGCCATGACTCAAAATATTATAAAGAAAGTCAATCCAAATGTTATCATCAATGACACACATGGATTTATTGCAGTACTTGTCTGATTAGCCAGAAGTTAATTATTAAAGGAATCATGAAAGCAAAATGTACCCTCAAAAATTTTGATTTAGTGAATCAATGTAGACATGGTTTTATCAGAGATTAATTGCACTTTAATCATAACCCTAACCATAAATGAACACTAAACCATAATTCAGAATTATGGGATGCTCACAGATAAAGCTGATTTAAAGAGGAATGGAGAGACATAACCCTCTTCATGCAGCAATGCTTTGTTTGGATTGCACAAAACACTATGCACCCTAATGGAAGCTCCTTAGAGGAGAAAAAACATCTCATTTGTCTTTTTGTTCTTTTACAGTCCCCTTCTCATGCTTTCTTATAGAATGAATCATTTTTGAAGTTAAATTTAACTGTTAAAACATTCCACAGTAAAAACAGAAAAGAAAGGGGAAAAAATAACCAGTTGTTTTTTTGAGACAGGGTGTCCCTCTATCGCCCAGGCTAGAGTTCAATGGTGTGATCTTGGCTCATTGCAGCCTCCACCTCCCAGGTTCAAGCAATCCTACTGCTTCAGCCTCCCAAGTAGCTAGCACTATAGGTGCCCACCACCATGCCCAGCTAATTTTTATATTTTTAGTAGAGATGAGGTTTCACCATGTTGGCCATGCTGGTCTCGAACTCCTGATCTCAGTTGATCTGCCCCCCTCATTCTCCCAAAGTGCTGGGATTACAGGTGTAAGCCACCGCACCCGGCTATGCCAACTGTTTTTTAAAATGAACTTTCTTGCTGACTCTGTCCCTTGCTTGTTGTCTCTTGTTATTGTTGCTGGTAAATCACTTAACTACTTGCTCCTGTATAAAATTAGGACTAGATCTTCTCTCTCTATTTCTTAAGGTGTTTGAAATGATAAAACAAACAAACCAAATGCACATGAAAATGCTTTGCATATGGCGAGATACTAATAGAATAAACTAATGATTTTGTTATTGGTATCTGTAATTCAAATTAGACAAATTCAATTAGACATCAAAAAATATTTTAGTGAATTAAATGCCAACATTGGCCACCCAGAAGTGAGTGGTTGGAATCCCCTTCTTTAAAATAGGAATCCATCTCTGTAGGATGGTATAGATGGAGAGGGAAAAAATTGGATAAGAAACATAGAAATGTTTTAAGGTCTCTATCGATTATATAGATTCAATTCTTACTCCTATTTTCAAGGGAAAATAGGGCATTTAAAAAATTATAGGGCCAGTCGGGCGCAGTGGCCCAGACCTGTAATTCCAGCACTTTGGGAGGCCAATGCGGGCGGATCACCTAAGGTCAGGAATTCAAGACCTGCCTGGCCAACATGGTGAAACCCCATCTCTACTAAAAATGCAAAAATTAGTTGGGCATGGTTGTGTGCACCTATAGTCCCAGCTACTCAAGAGGCTGAGGTAGGAGACTCACTTGAACCCGGGAGAAAAAGGTTGCAGTGAGCTGAGATCGTGCCATTGCACCCCAGCCTGATTGACAAAAGTGAAACTCCATCTCAAATAATAAAAATAAGAATTATAGGGCCAGGTGCAATATCTCATGCTTGTAATCCTGTCACTTTGGTGGGCCAAGGCACACCAAAAAAAGATTGTTTGAGCTCAGGAGTTTGGGACCAGTGTGAGCAACATAGTGAGAGCCTGTCTCTGCAAAAAAAAATTTAAAAGAATTAGCCTGGTGTGGTGGTGCACACCTGCAGTCCTAGCTACCCTGAAGGCTGATGTAGGAAGATCTCTTGAGCCCAGGAGTTGAGGCTGCATTGAGCTATAATCACACCACTGCACTCCAGCCTGGGTGACAGAACAGACCCTGTCTCTTAAAAAAAGAAATGCCACCATCTATGGATTTTAGTTTTAAAACGATCAAGCAAATACATTGTAAAAACATTGAGAAATTGCTATGGACTAAATTATGTCCCTCTAAAATTCATATGTCAAAAAGCCCTAAGCCCCAACATGAGTGTATAGAGCCGTTAAAGAAGTAAATAAAGTCCAATGAGGTCATCAGGGTAGGGTCCTGATCCCACAGGATTAGTGTCCTTGTAAGAAAAAGGGGCAGATCAGAGCTCTTGCTCAATCCTGAGCACGCATCACAGAAAGGCCCACATGAGGACGCAATGAGAAAGCAGCAGTCACCAGCCAGGAAGAGAGCCCTCGCCAGAAATCAACCAAGCTGGCACCCTGATCTTGGCCAGCCCCCAGAACTATAAGAAAAGAAGTTTCTGTTATTTAAGCCACCCAGGCTATGGCATTTTGTTATGGCAGCCCGAGCAGACTAATACAGGGATTGCAAAAACAAACAACCACCACCACCACAAGCTGGATAATTAGTTTCAAAGGCTTAAATGGAATCTCTAAAGACTGCATGAAAGTTGCATAATTTCAGCCATTGTGATGCTTAGACATGAAGCTCTTCTTGCTTTTTGTTTTATTTTGTTCCTCTGATCTCCCAAAAATTGATAGAAAAAAGATGTCTGCTCATTTCTGTTCCTTCACCTCCATTCCTGAGCAACACAGGGTTATTGGTAAATGGACAGAAACATTCTGTCCAAGGAGTTTTTTAGAGTCAATGGCAGAGAAATTGAAGGAGGCAGGAGAGACTGCCTGGAAGTCTGGGAAATAATAATCCTGATCATCATTGACATCTTTCCCTGAGCACCTACTAACTGAAAGACATGGTTCTAAAAATTGACATGTAATATCTCCTTTTTCTCAGAAAATTATGCAAAATAAAGTTTGCTTACCTCCTCCCTCTGCACCTATTTTCACTCTAGTCTTTAGAATAATGACATCACTTGTTTTTGTAGATGTGGAGCATGATTTTTTTTTTTTTTTTTTTTTTTTTTTGAGACGGAGTGCTTCTCTGTCGCCCAGGCTGGAGTGCAGTGGCGCAATCTCGGCTCACTGCAAGCTCCGCGTCCCGGGTTCATGTCATTCTCCTGCCTCAGCCTCCCAAGTAGCTGGGACTACAGGCACTCGCCACCACACCCTGCTATTTTTTTTGTATTTTCAGTAGAGATGGGGTCTCACCGTGTTAGCCAGGATGGTTTCGATCTCTGACCTCGTGATCCACCCTCCTCGGCCTCCCAAAGTGCTGGGATTACAGGCGTGAGCCTCCATGCCCGGCCCAATTTCCTACTTTAAAAGTGCAGAAATTCGCACCTTTATTCTCTTCCTCTCTCCTTTTCCTCCTTAGTGACATACTGTTGTAACATACACATTCGGGTCTTCGTCTATTATTCTCATAGTAGCCCAGAAGTCATTCTGTATTTAAACGAACATCATGCTAACACCTAGGGTTATTTTGCCTTTGGTTTTGTTTTGTTTGTGTGTTTTTACCACAATTTCTCCATTTCCTAACTTTCTGTTTAGTGCCTCTCTCTCGGCTAGATTTCCTCTTCCACGGGTTGTTGAAGAAGAGCTTAAGGGAGAGGTGCTCCTTAGATCCTTACCTTCTTGAAGATGTGTCGCTGTTGCCACTATACTTGAAGGACAACTTCCTTGGGTATAACATTCTTCGCTTTCTTACTTCACATTTCCTTTTCTTCAGATCTTTTGTTTACCGTTGCTCCACTCTCTTCTTACATTAAGTGTTACTGTGGTCAAGTCTGACTCTAATGATTTGCCTGCCTTAATATCATCTGTTTTCTGTCTCTGATTCCGTTCTTGCCCCTAGAATGCATTCTCTGCTCAAAAACTGATTATCTTTTGGAGATGTAAATCAAATCATGCAATCCTCTACGTAAAGTTCTCCTATGACTTCTATTTTATTTCAAACAGATTCCAGGCTGGGCGCGGTGGCTCATGCCTGCAATCCCAACACTTTGGGAAGCCAAAGTGGGAGGAGTGCTTGAGCCCAGGAGTTCGAGACTAGCCTGGGTCACATAGTGGGAACGTCTCTACAAAGAAATGCAAAAATTAGCCAATCATGGTGGTGCGCACCTGTAGTCCCAGCTACTCGGGACTGAGGAGGGAGGATCACTTAAGCCCAGGAGACAGTGGTTGCAGTGAGCCAAGATTGTGCCACTGCACTCCAACATGAGCAAACGAGTGAGACCCTGTCTCAAGAAAAAAAAAGAGAAAGAAAGAAAAAAAGAAATAAAGAAAGATGGAAGGAAGGAAGGGAGGGAGGGAGGAAAGACAGAAAGACAGAGAGA
>NW_012104576.1:1776452-1782077 GCF_000951045.1 Mandrillus leucophaeus
GAAAAGGAAGGAAGGAAGGAAGGAAGGAAAGAAAGAAAGAAAGAAAGAAAGAAAGAAAGAAAGAAAGAAAGAAAGAAAGAAAGAAAGAAAGAAAGAAAGACTTTAAAGTTAGCTGGGTATGGTGGCAAGTGACTGTAGTACCAGCTACTTGCGAGGCTAAGGTGGGAGGATCACTTGAGTAATGGGAGTTCAAGGTTGCAATGAGCTATCATGGTAACACTGTACTCTAGCTTGGTTGATGGAGTGAGACTCTGTCTCAAATGTAAATAAGTAAATAAAACAGATTCCAAAGTCTTCCCAATGATCATTTAAGGTCCCTTACAATTCCATGTGGCCTGTTTGTCACATTTTACTCACTAGTCCCTCAAACCCCATTCTCTGCCCATGAACCATTTTTGTACATATGGTGAAATAATTCCCTAACACAGTTTGCTAAAAAATGGATATTTCCCTCTGGTTTGTAATATCTCTACTGTCACATATCGGGTTTCCAAATTGATGGATCTGTTTCTGATTGTTTGGTCTAATTGATAACTTCCCAGTACTAAATTATTTCAATATTATGGACTTGAAATATGTCTTAATATATGATGGACTAGGAGCCCCACAAAGATCTTCCTTTTAAGAACATTCTGTGGGCCTTTTTGTGTCTGCACAAATTTTAAATAGTTGGTCTAATTCTACCAAAACTCCCACTGGGATACTGAGGGGAATAATAATGAATATGTACATTCATTTGGGTGAAAATTAACATTTTTAAAATGTTAAGTCTTCCCGTCTTCAAACATGTTCTGCTTCTTCATTTGTTTTAGCTATTGTTTAACACCATTCAATAGAATCTAAAACTTTTCTCCACAAATATTATGTGCATATTTTGTTAGGACTAGGACTCCACCCCCACCCCCGACCCTTGCCAGTCAAGTGAGTCTGCTTAACGCTTTGCTTTCATATTTGCAGAATCTACATTTTTCTTCATATTCCTTATTCACTTAATTGATAATAAACTTGAAAATTTGTACTTGCGCAGTTGGCAATATTTCATTAATTTCTCCTTGATTTGATTCTCTACAAATCGAGGAGAAACATTTAAACATTTCTCCAAAGTCCTTTCCAAATGGGTCTTTGAGTGATAAACATTTGGAGCTGTAGAATATCTAAAAATTGTCTTACCTCACATTTGCATTTAAACAAAAGCTCAGCTAAATTAAAAAAAAAAGAATTCTAGGTTTGAATTATTTTCCTCTACACTGTGAAACTATTATTGCATTTCCCTCTTTGTTAAATGTGGCTGTTGAAAGTCTGATGTCAATATGATGCTTGCATTAGAAAAATACAGACAGACTAAGGGGGGAAATGGGCAAGAGACCTGAACAAGCAACCTAGAAAAGATGATACCCAATGGTAAACAACCTTATGAAAATGGGCACAATCTCTTTAATTAATAGAATAATGCAAATTAGAATCATAATTTAATACTACAATAACACTCCACATACTCGAGAATGGTTACATTAAAAGACTGATGATGTAGAATGTAACTGTTGTGATACAACACTGTACAACGACAATCACTACTTATTCACAATCTACAGAAATGAGTACAGATGTGCAACAAAAGACACAAACAAGAATGTGTCAGAATTACTTACAATAGCTCTGAGCTGAAAACTTGCACAAAGAACATCAACCACAGAATGGAACAATGTGACTATGGGACATTTCAACTGATAGAACACTACCCAGCACAAAAATGAAGGAATAATAAAAACAACTGTCACGAACATAATGTTAAGCAAAAGAAAAGACAAATATGAAAGTATTTGTAAAGTTCAAAAATAGACCTAAAGGCAAAACCCGAATATGCGTAGAGCTTAGAGTTGTGGTTGCTTGGGGGAAGGATTAGGGGCAGGAGGAGTGCTCTACATACATTCTTTCTTGAACTTGGTGATTGTTTCAAGGTCATTTTCTTTGTAAAAATGTATTGAGCTCAACATTTATGAACATATTGTTTATTAAATTAATGTATAGCTTCCATATATATATATATTGTTCATTTGTATAATTGTTCATTGAACAATTGTATGTATGGATGTTGCACATTACTTTTAAAAACTCAAAAAAAAATAAGAGATACTCCAAGGTTCCCAATAATTCTGAGGACGTAACTAAATTAATGATAAGTCTAGTCTAAATATTGGGTTTTAATTTTTTTAAAAAGTTGTTAACATGAAAAAGATAAAAAATAAAAGGTGAGATGTTCACTAAAAAAAGTGATACTCATTTCTAGGTAAACTCTCTTTTTATTTTTAAATCTTAGTCTCTTTGATTTGCATTTTCTTAAATTATTCTACATTGTGTTTTAAGTACATAGTTTTCTTTCATTTGTCTTACACAGCACTCTGTATGATCTTTTAATGTGAGTTCTTGCATAATTTTTTAAATCTGAGAATTCTTAGTCATTTTTAAAATCTTTTTTTAATGTATTGTTTTTATGTTATCTGCTTTTGGAAGTATTGTTAATGATGTTGCTCATTTCATTCATCACCTTTCTTTCAGAGAACTTGAACTTCATATTTGTCTTAGAAGCATTTCGTGACTGTTTTTATTACCTTGGTACTGTCATCTGCCTGAGTTTGTGGTGTCAGCCAGGGTATTCCGGATTTGTAATCCTCAGGCTGAGTTTGAAGACAGGCTGGGGCACGCCCTGCTCATTTTCATTATCTAAAAGCATCTTATTCATGTATTTGTTTTCTTGTTTATCGTATGTGCCCCTCATTAGAAAGTAAACCCCATGAGAAAGTGAAATTTGTCTATATCCAGTTATAGGTATTATTACAAAAGTAATGTCTGACATAGGTTGCACACTCAAGAAATGTGTATTTTGTGAATGAATATGTAAATGATTCCCTGTACCAGCAAAAACAAGCTAGGTTATGCCGTAGAAACAACCAACCTCAAAAATCTTCATAGCTTAACACATGCTTATCCTGGGGTCCCTTTGGGGTTTTGCTCTACCCCTCACTCATGTACATGGCCAGTGGAGCTCCTGCCACTAAGAATGTTGTTGTACAGAGTAGAACAGAAAGGTGCAAGGCCAGCTCAGAAAGGCAAACAGGCCAGATCAGGTAATCTTCAAAAGTCAAGGTATAGGCTTTGGAGTTGATTTTCAATGCAAGTGAATCTAATGGAGAATTTTAGAAATGGGAGTAAGAAGGTCTGATTCAGTAAGTTACTCCGGCTACTGTGTAGAGAATGGCTTCTCAGGCAGGTTGGGGGCGGGGACTAGAGTAGAATCAGAGAGACCACTAAGACTCTAGCGGCGTTGCAGGTGAGAGATTATGATGGCTTAGAGACAAGGGTGGGAGTAGAAGATGATAGACAAAAGCAGGCAAGTTTGGGAGGTGTCCTAAAAGTAGAGTTGACGCAACTTGGTGTGGATTGAAAATAAGGAGTGAGGGGAATAAAAGGAGTCAAAAATTACATGTAGGTTCTTGGCCTGAGCAACTGAGTGGATGCTGGAATTGTTTGCTGGTGAGGGGCAAACTGGGAATATGTTTGTAGGAAGAAGTTGGTAATTCTGTTTCGAACACCAGGGTGACAGCCTGGTAGTCATTTAAATGTAGAAGTCAGACAACCAGTGGAGGTCAAGATAGAAGTAATAGATTCAGGATTCATTATCATATAGATGATAGTTTCAGCAATGAGACTTGTTAAGATTATCTAGGGAAGAAATGAAGGTATAGAAGAGAAGAAATCTGAGGTTATGACTTGGATATTGAAAGAGGAAAAGGAGAGAACAAAGGGGACTAGGAAGAAGTAGCTATGAAAGTGGGAGGAAGAGAGTTATGTCAAGAGCAGACGGCATTTCGTGAAACAGGAACCATTCAAGTGTTTTGAAAGATACTTAGAAGTCAAATAAGAAAAGGAAAAAAAAAATGGTCATTGGCGACTTTGAAAAGAGCAGTTTCAGAGGATGATGATGAGGCCAGAAACCTGACTGGAGAGGGCTGATTGAGTGCTGGAATCATGTGAGATGTGGAGATCTGTTATAGAAAATTCTTTCAAGCAGTGTTTCTGTAAAGGGGAAGGGAGGAATTGGACAGAATTGCTGAATGCACTTTCTTTTCTCCTGTCGTCATGGAAGAAATCAAGAGTTTGACTCAAGGGAAAGAATAGAGAAAAGACTAAAGTCAATATAACAGGAAATTTTCACAAAAATAGGCAAAAGTAATAAAATAGCCAGTTTTTCTTTTTTAGGTACAAATTTGTGGTTTATTGAGAAAAGAGTTTTTATCTCTGTTTAGCAAAACAGCTGAAAAACGACTTACATAACCAGATTTGAGCATTCATGCATTATTTTCCATTGCTACTAAAATGCTATAAGTAATTTTCAGTTATGCATAGAAAGACCTAGTGAGATGACTATATTCTTGTAATTTAAAAATTATCACATGCCAATAAAACTATTAAATTATCATTTTAGGCCATGAAAATGAATAATTGAAAGGCTAGGAGGAAAGCTTTCACTTTAATAAGTTCATAAAGTGTCAAACTTTGCAATTTATTATAGATTCTCTAGCTAATTTGCTATAATTAATTTGAATGGAAAATATTTCATTGCCTAAATATCCTGTTTATATATTCCTTTCTAATGATGAAACAAAAGGCCTAATTTGTTAAAGATGTTCTTTAATTGATTCCGAAGGGAATACTTAGAATATAATTTGCTGACTAGCTTTGTACAATTCCTGGTTCCTACTGCACAATGACGTCCATAATTTTATAATGACAAAACAGTATAATCATATAATGATGTGGTTCCCAAGCACCAAGAGTTCCCAGTTAATTTTCACTATCACTTCTGTGGTTTCATAGAAATAAACTAGTATTAAGGTATGTGTACTCTAGGCCTTCCTTAGCCATTAAAAAGTTGTACAACCTGGATTTTTTTTCTTTTCAGTTTGTTTAAAAACAAATATTTAATTTCTAAAGGTGGAATTAAGAACAGGTTCTTCTGGAAGGTAGGCACTTCCACCAAGAACCCAGACCTAGAAATACACACACACACACACACACACACACACACTTACAGCAAGATGTATTGCCATTTACTGCCAAATACTGGACCATTTAGGGAGAGAGAAAGGTCCCCTGATTCAAGGGAGAGGAAGGCTTACAGATCTCTTCTCTTGGTACCAAGAATGATGCACATTTTGAGGTATTAAGGGGACAGGACAGGGAGACTGAATTTGTCTGAAAAGGGGACAGACAGAAATTTTACCAGGCATCTTTTTGCATGGTGTCAGCTGGGTAGTGCCTTGTCAAGCCACTTGTTGGCTGTGCTGTACATGCACACATGCACACACACACACATTCATCAATCCTCTCATTCACATCCTTATTCAAAAATAGCAGTTGTGCCTAAATTTCACCTACTACATTGCAATTAAATTGCATTTTCTTATTAGTGATTTGGGGCTTATATACCTTCATAACTTAGGGGAGAATCTGGAAGCAAAGCAGGTCCCAGAAGGGTTTGTTTAGTTTAGATTTGATTTGTGGAAGTTCACCACTTAGAATTTGCTTGTGTAGGCCGGGCGCGGTGGCTCAAGCCTGTAATCCCAG
>NW_012104576.1:1782607-1821146 GCF_000951045.1 Mandrillus leucophaeus
CATGCAACTGTAGTCCCAGCTACTCAGGAGGCTGAGGCAGAATTACTTGAGCCCAAGAATTGGGGGCACTCCAGCCTGGGCAACAGAGCAAGGCCCTGTATTTTAAACAAAAAGATATAATGTCTATAAAGGTTCTTAGGTAAGTTCATACTAACTTACCAAGAGAAGGCAACTTTAAGGCTGCTTCTTTTTTTATTTTTTGAGACAGAGTCTTGTTTTGTCCCCAGGATGGAGTGCAGTGGCACGATCTCGGCTCACTGCAACCTCCACCTCCCAGGTTCAAGCAATTTTCCTGTCTCAACCTCCCAAGTAGCTGGGACTTGCTTGGATGGTTTCAATCTCATGTTATCTCAAGTGTGCCACCATGCCCGGCTAATTTTTTCGTATTTTTAGTAGAGATGGAGTTTCAGCGTGTTGGCCAGGATGGTCTTCATCTCCAGACCTCATGATCCACCTACCTCAGCCTCCCAAAGTGCTGGGATTACAGGCATGAGCCACTGTACCCGGCCAGCACTGCTTCTTTTTCAGTGTTCAAACATTAAAATTCTAATCATATCGGGTATTTGTTCCAATACAACCCCTGTGGAGTGTAATATCTCCTAAATTTTAGGCTCTCAAAGAGAAGTTTAGTGAGCTGTTCCTAGAGCCAAGACTTATCTGTAGCCCTGGGAGTCATGACAGGCAGTACAAATGTGTGCCCATGACATGGTACTGACACTAGGATGTAAACATCACGTGATGTCATGTGCGCGGAATATAAAATGTGAAAGCCAAATCATTTTTTAACCCTACCTGTCATATGTTAGGCCCTTTATTAATGTGCTCTGCCATGATAGGGTCTTTACTATTAAAGAGACATAGAAAATTTGGACTAGGTCCAGAGGAGAACATGACAATTATTAATGACTTAGCCAAAGGACCTGTGAAGAAAAGTCAGAGAAACTCAGAACTTTCCAGAGAAGACTTACGTTTATCTTCACAATTTAAAAGTGGGTAATTAAGCATTAGGAAACACAAAACCAAGACAAGCTGTCTAACTGTTAAAGTTGTCGAACATTAGAAGAAGTTTCCAAGGGATCGTGTGGAATCTTATCTAGAGGTGACTAAGGATTTGACAGTCTTTTGCTTGGATGGTTTCAATCTCATGTTATCTCAAGTCATGGGCTTAAACTCAGGGACCACTTGAGGCCATTTGCAAAAAGAGTGGTCTGGTTTACCTAAAAGAGGTGTTCATTCCCTGTGTCAGGCTTGGAGCTGAAACCGGAATGATAGAAACTGAAATTCTAACTTTTTCATTCTGGTAGCCAAATTATGATTCACTTAACATAACTTGTTGAAATAAAAACCCACCCAGTATAAAAGAAAATGATTTGGATATTCAATTTTCCTTTCCGTTTTCTTCTGAAAGATGCTCTATTTGATGCCCTACACACACTTGCTGTACTTATTCTGAATTCACCCCATACCTCCTTATATCTGAACCTTTTCTTATGTTCTCCTTTCCCCTAAGGGATGGCTTTGTTCACCCTTTCCTCCTGTTGTTAAAATACTATGACTTTATTTTCTACTCCTCAAGGACAATTCAGTTGGCATTTCCTCCAAGTAAACTTTCTTAGTTCTGTCCTTCCGCCCTGTTGGGACTAATCTTGCTCATTTGCATATATGGGAGTATGGCTTCGATAGCTCTTTGTGTCTTTGTTTTACTTCTACTTTTAACAATGGATTATCAATTATTTATTTTCCTTCTTGTCTAGGGATAAAGTTCCTTGAGGACAAGAAAAAATGATTCATTTTTCTATTCCCCATAGGGCCATGCATTTAATAAATTCTCAGGAATTATTCTCCACAATGATTGACATTATAAGCCCTTGTACATTATTTTATTCATAACTGGAATATTCTCTCTTATCCCAAGAAGAGTAATGTGTTTTTCCTCCTTAAAACTCTGCCCAGGACTTATAACTTCAATTATAATTTTCCAAATTAATCTTACTGAGACAATGATTCACATTATTCTAGACTTGAAACCAAAATCTGTGTTGATTAGCTATTGCCAGATAACAAATTACTTCCAAAACGTTGTGACCTAAAATTCTTATGATCTCACAGTTTCTGTGGGTCAGGAATCTAGGCGTGGCCTCACTGGTTCTCTGCTTCATTGTCTGTCACAGGCTGCAATTCAGGTACTGGCCCAGGGCTTGCAGTTTCATCGGAAGCCTCAACTAGGGAAGGATCACTATGTAGTTGTTAGCAGGATTCAGTCTCTGGAGGGCTGTTGGCTTGGCAGGTAGGTAGGTGCTCCCCGTACCTTGCAACATGGGCCTCTCCAATATGGTAACTTGCCTCAACGAAGCCACAAAGAGGGAGGATCTCTAGAATCTAAAAGTTGTACCATGCTATTCCCATCCTATTTCCTGGTTCTCAAACCACCTTGGATCTTATATTGCTATTTGAGGCTGATGAAAACCAATTCTTCTTCCTCTGTAATTCACAGTTCCATAATTCTGTAATTTTAGTGCAGAAAGCATGTTTGACAAAAGTCAAGTAAGTTTGGTAAATGCAACAAATTATGTATTCCTGGAGAAGTTGCACAAAATGAATACGTATATTAAAAGTTCTGTAATTACATTTCCATGGCCAAAATACCTGTTTAACTTCCTTTTCCAGGATTTTTTAAATGTGCGTGGCAAAGGATCCCTCTGACACCTTGCAAAACTAGTATTCTTTAGAATGCACTCACGTAAATACAGTAATTATTAGGTTGGTGCACAAGTAATTGCAGTTTTGCCATTACTTTCAGTGGTAAAATTGCAGTTACTTTTGCACCAACCTAATAACACAATGATAAGTAATCACTTCTCAGAAAGTACTCAAAACACAGAAAAGCTGAAGGTGCCTGGATGCCATCTTCTTTCATGTAAGCTACCTAGGAGAATGGAACAGAAGACTGAGTGGGATACTTAGAAGCAGGCACTCCTGTGCAAATTCCATAAAGGCAAGTATCTAGTATGCAGTGGTTTGTGTGAGTTCAACACACAGGTGAATCTAGACAGGTATGAATCCAGCCAGGGAGTTATATTATGAGTCTTGTTCATGTAACTTACTTCAAATGGGTAAATCATCAACATGCCTCTTATAAACCTGGATGATAACTCTATCACTCTCCTTCCCCTCTAGTCTTAGTAAGGTCAGGAGGTAAGGAAAAAAGAAAGAAGTCAGATTGCAATTATACCACTGTTGCTTATTGTATAGAGAAGTGAAGATCAGGACTGTTTCTCTGATGCAAATAATCCCAAGATAAAATTAGGAAGGGGAGTTGAGGTGGGGGGAAATTGTGCAGTCAAGCACTTCTAGCAGAGGACCAAAATGTGTTTCAGACAGCTATGAAACCTGCTGAGCTATGACCAAATGCCCAACAACCACCGATTTTATTCTCTAGTGAGACTTCATCTCTTATTTCTCCAAAGTACAGTATTAATAAATTGTTCTGGAAAACATCAAAGTTATTTGAAAAGGTCCATAATGGCATATTATTTCTTTATGCAAAATGACTGTTTAACAAGATTGCCTCCTTGAACTTTTCACATGAATAGGAAAGCCAATCTCATTTGCTAATGGAGGCTTTACGGCAGATCCTTTCCTTGCCCTTGTCTCTCTTTACCATTATTTTATGGATAATAATTTACAATTTGTGTAAGCTATGGGGAAAAATACCCTAGAGCATAGGGTGACATTCTCAGAGCTGCCATATGGTGTGGGCATCCCAAAGGTACATTTTAAGGAAGCCAGCCCTGGTGTTGGCAGCTTGAAGGGAGGTGGAGAAGGGCAGGTGATATTTGCCACTGAGGCGAGACCAAGGCTATTTTATTAGCTCCCAGCCTCTGCTCGAGAAATGCCACTCGTAAGACAGTTCACATCAGTTCTTGTTAAGAAGACAATGAATTCCTAAGGAAGGAATTGTGCCCTTTGTACCCATGATTTCAGCACAGCGAGGATGATGTGGGTAATTAGGCTGTTGATGCTGCTATTGATTATTCAAGTGAATAGGAGAATAGGCAGGATGAGAGAATGAACAGTGGAAATACCTGAGTGAGAAGAAATGTGCCAGATGGAAGCTTGCACAGCACTCAGACACAACCCACCCAAGGATGGGCATCGGGCAGGAACCGGCTGCTCTTTCTGGAGTTTGGCCTCCTTAGAAACTACTCTGTTGACATCATAGGAAATGTTAAATGTTCTCTATATGGGGAACTCCTGTGCAATCTTATGTTAGATGGATGAATTCCCTCTGGGCAGCAAACAAAGATGTTTTCAATTGCTTTTCAGAGGGGAAAGAGAAGGAGGTTGTAGGAGGCAGCCCAGGTTCCCTGGATAGGAAGAGGAAAAACAAAAGGGGAATTGAACTGCATAGGCCATCATAAGACAGGAAAATAGGAGAAGAACACTAAGAGGTTATGGAACTTAATTTGTTTTCAAAAGTTGTGTTATGAGTATTTAAATGATCTTTGGGATGTAATTTTGGGGGAAGTATATAACACAAAAGATTAGTAATTTATTTTGGTTTTGGTTCTTCTAGGCACAAGTACAGAGTAACTAAAAACAACATTTGGAGTCAAGGAAGGGGTTACACATTTATTAGTTTGTTAAGATTTTCACTGGGATAAGAAAGAGTAATTACTTCTGCTATAAAACTCACTTTTACTCATGAATGAGTACAAAGGTATTGGGGGGGAAAAACAATTTTAATGATGTTGACTCTGACTTTGCCCACATTAGAATAATTGTTATTTAACCTCTCACTTACCAGGCTCCTTGACTCTATGTTCAATACAGTCCTTTCCAGCAGAGACCACCCTGTGACTGTGAGGAATTATAGGACTTCTGAGACTTCCTTGGGAAGGAGCCAAAGAGACAGAACATGTTTCTTTGCCACAATTTATTTTAGAGGATTTGATGCTTCTTCAAGATTAGCATGAAGTAAGAATGCCAAATCAAAAAAAAAAAAAAAAATCAGAAAGCAAAAGATGTCTTTCCTTCTTCAATCAACCTTTATCCTGTGTCCTTGAATTGAGAATTAAAACAGAAAATGGACAGGCTTAAGAAACCCTGAGTGGTGTGTATGTGTGTGTGCATGTGTGTGTGTACAGCCAGAAGGAACTTTCTAGCAGACAGAAAAGACTGGATGTACCTAATGGTGATGAGGAAATCCATCAAAATGTCTGGTACCATCAAGTGATGATCAAGATGATTGTGTATCTGCATCAAAAAGGCTAATCTCCATGTTAACCAGGTAGATGAAAGTTGACTGAGATTTATTCATCAAAACAACAAAATCACCAGGCATGATTTTTGAATTGTGTTTATCTATTATTATCATCAAAAAGTACCAAATTGCCCATCCTATTGGTCAGAACAATCATCCAAGTTAATTCAAATATTTCTTCAGCACCTCCTATGTGCAAGGCTTTGTAATAACCAACCACTGTGAATAATGTAAAACTAAAGAAGACTTACTTGCTTCTAGTTGCGAAAAATGTATGAATATTCTACCAGATGAGAACTTTAAAGTATTATTCCCGTGGTGGGACTACCTTGCATTACATGGTAGAGACAGCCCTGAAGAGTTTCTGTGAAGATGGTCACAAACAGGATGACATTTTGAATGTTGTAGAAAAGTCATCACTTTTAACAATATCATAAGCTGTTTTGTATAAGGTAATGAAAAGGAAAGGCAGAAGAAAGAAAGAGAAAAGAAGAAAAACTTTTGGGAGTTCTAGTAGGCTGTGACTTGCAATTTTTGAATTTTGTTCTTATTTAAATTAGGGCAGTCTTACCACACATTGAAATACCATTTTTTAAACAAACAGCATAATATATCCAAACTTTTTATAGAAAATATGTAACATAAACATTGCCTTTTCACAAATGGCAAAGAGCAAACAATCAAAAATGCCCCCTTACAGTGTTTACCACAAAGACACCTCATAAAAAGCAGAAAAGATTCCTCTCTATGGAAGATAATTTGTAGTGCATGGTGTTGTAAAGAAAATTTCCACTACTTTGCCCATTTAAAGAAAATGCCTTTTGTTCATTATGTTGGTCAGTGCTTTCATCCGGTCCTGTCAACAAGATAAAGACATCAGGATACATTTACATTCTTGTCTTAAGAAACGATGTTTGTTTAAAAAATATTTTTTCTTATAAAACAAATGTGGAAACATTAAAAATGTAATTTAAATTGTCTTTCTATGCAGTAATCTAATAATGTAGTTCCTTGACATAATGCTAATTTATATTGTTACAGGCTTTAAAAAAGACATAAAGAGCCAGCAAACGTTTATTGGCTTCAGTTGATGTGTGTGTGTGTATATATATATAGTAGTATACAGATATGAAGGTTCATGAAAAAGTTTTAATGGGAAAAAATGTTAGAATGCTTTCTTTTCATTTATTCTGATGGGCTGTGAAGGTCAAAGAGAGATCAATCCACAGAGGCCAGTAAAGTTAGGAGTAATTTAGTTAGGGTTGTCTTGATCTGAAATATTATCTAATCCACTTATTGCTAGTGGGGAAATATGCGTATCTCTATTTGTCAAAAGAGATTATGTACTTTTATAACCTGCAAAGAATTATGCCACAAACTCCATGACGAAGACAGTCATGTAGAAAAATTAAACTGTCCATATCTATTGTCACGCTCAGTATTTCTTAAAATAATAATGACATTTTTTCTTTCTCTGAAAAACTATATATCCTAACAACCACAAAAGGTCAGTGAAGAAGCGTTTAAGTACCTTTCCTTGCTGCTTAAAGGAAGCCAACTTATCACATCCACACAGATGATATTGTGTAGTCTTTGGGTCTCTCCAGGTAGGTTAAATTTCAGTGATGTATCACTTGCTGTTGTCATAGGAACCATGATGTAGGAGAGAGGCCAACATGATTCACCATCCCCAATGACCCTACCCAGGGCAATTCAAGAGATGAGAACTTATATCAATGAAATTTACAGGATGCACGGCTAAATGGAGAACTTGGGGTTCCCCCGAAGCTTGCTGGTGCACCGTAGCAATAAGGCAAAGCAAAGCTCTCGTTTGCCATGTCCACAGGACCAAATGTGAGTGGCAGCCCTAAAGGACTGTGATAGTCACCTGGGTGTCTCAGCCCTGAGGCTATGCAAATATGGTGGACCAAATGCATCTGCCTGTTACTCCATCTGCGAGTCCCAAACGCTACTGGTAGCCGGGCACTGTGAAATGGCTTCTTCTTTATGCTTCTGACAGAAGCCCTTATAATTTTTTCCCCTCAGCTTTCGTTGTAGACACTAAATCCACAGAGAAGCTGATAAGAGAAATTATAATTAACAATTAATAAATAAGGCTCCTTCGCAAGGAAAATCCCTTATTCCCGAAGGCTTCTAGATGCTTTAGTGACTAATTGCAGAAGCAGTTCTGTCACCTGTGACCTTACATTGAGACCTCTCATTATAAGGAAGGCTTCACAAAGTTAGTCAATTTGTTCCAGGAAAATAGAGTTTATGTAAAAATCCTGATTCTGCCTGTAAGAGTTTTCAAAGTGCAGGTATATGTTGCCTAGAGTTCAACTCCAAATGAGGTTGGAGGTTTTTATTAAATTATCTCCATTTTATTGTTTTCCTAAAATTTGGAAGCCTCTAACTGAATATAACATTAGCCTTACTTTGTTTATATTTGTTTTTCGTTTTTTCCAGCCCTATGTGAGCAGAAAGGAAATGAGGGATGGGAAACGAGGTCTGGGTTTATTGAATAACAACCCTCGTTTTTTTGGTTTTTTTGGTTTTTTGTTTTTTTGGTTTTTTTGAGACAGAGTCTCACTCTGTCACCCAGGCTGGAGTGCAGTGGTACAATATTGGCTCACTGCAACCTCCACCTCCTGGGTTCAAGTGATTCTCCTGCCTCAGCCTCCCAAGTAGCTGGGATTACAGGTGGCCACCACCACACCCAGTTAATTTTTGTATTTTTAATAGAGATGGGGTTCTGCCATATTGGCCAGGCTGGTTTCAGACTCCCAGCGTCAGGTGATCCACCCGCCTCGGCCTCCCAAAGTGCTGGGATTACAGGCATGAGCCACAACGCTCAGCCTGAACAACAACAAACAACCTTCTGAATGGATCTCACCAGAGACTTTTCTGACAGGTTGGAAGAATGGTCTAACTTCTTGAAATCTGCATTTCTTTCACAGTCCTGAGACCCAAAAGGCCAAGGTTTGTAAAAATTTAGAAACCTTGTAAAGATGTAGAACTTGAGAAAGAAAAAATGAACAAAGAAGACAGCATTTAAATGGCAACAAAGAAGAGAAGCTGTTAAGCATTTCCCATGATTGGCTTCAAATGGAGCAACCAGAGCTGAACAGAACCTGGGGGTTTCATGTTGAGTTCCAGATTGCCATATGGGTTCAGATGCAAGTTAAAGTCAATGAGTTGGCTACTTTTCAAATCAGATACGTGACAATTTGGTAGGAACACAGGGGTGGGTTTAAAAAATAGACTTTAATTAAAGATCACCGCATGTTTTCCACAGCTTTCCCGTGTTTAGGATTGGCAAGCCCACGATGAGTCCACACTAATGACCGTGGACAGAAAGAAAAACACTTGTTTCTCATGTTTTTATAACACTATTTATAGACTTCTCTTAGGGTGCTTATAATTTTATGGTAAAAAGATTTTGAGATTTGGCATCTAACAGACCCGGCTTTAAATCTCAGGCCTCTGTTTACTGTGGGACATAGTCAAGCTGTTTAACATCTAAGCATCCTTGGTGTTCCCGTTACCTATTGCTGCACAACAAAGAAACCACACCAAAACCTAGAGATAAGACAACAACTATTTCATTATGTTCATGGATTCTGAAGATCAGGAATTCTGTCAGGCCACAGAGAGGATGGCTTGTCTCTGCCTTGTAGTGTCTGCGGCCTCAGTTGGAAAGAGGAAATATACAAGGGGTTGGAATCGCCTGCAGGCTTTACCTCTCATGTGTCTGGCACCCGGGTTGGGTTGAATTGAAAGGAAGGCTAGCTCAGCTAGCCCTGTCACCCGCAGCATCTAGAGATGCCCAGGCTCCCTCACACCATGACAGCCTCAAGGCATCCAACCTCTCCCATGATGTTCAGGGTTCTAGGATCAAATGGCCTAACGACCAACATAGAAGATGCGTGGTCTTTTAAGACACCCTGGTGTTCACTCAGTGTGACATATGCTGTACTCTGCTGATGTGCTGTACCCTATTGATCAAAGCAGTCAAAAACCTGCCCAGAAGCAACGGGAGAGAATAGACTCCACCTCTTAAAGGGAGTATCAAAAAAATGTGTGGCCAAGTTTTAAAACCACCAGTACAACAACCTTATAGGAATGCTGTGAGAATTAAATAGAAAAAAATCCGTGAAACACTATTGTAGGGCCAGGGCACATGGGAGGCACACTCAGCTAAACATTTACTGGTCTGTTGTCAGTTACAGGCCTCAGATTATAAATTAATGTACTTTTGGGAATCTTATAGGGGGCAATAATCCCTAAGGTAGTTTATGAAGGAATATTGTTTATGCCCCAAAGCACTTAAAGAAGGTGCTTTGGAATTGCTGACAAATTATAATTTGGACATTGATATTGATAAATGTGCCAAAGCAATGATTTAATCTCATGAATACATAACTGCACAATTCTCTTCTAAAGCACTGGACTCCCTTATTGTTGCTTATCAGCATCATTTACTTAGAGTCTTGAGATCACAACTTTTCCTTACGTTTTTTTGGTTGTCGTTGTTAAATCCACACTGCCTGACATGGTGCAAACCAATGAAAGGAGAGGTTAGACATGGGAATGTTGCCGGCCAAAATGAGTTTGCACAGCTGTGAGCAATAAAATACAGCCGCCATGGCAACCCTCTCCTGCGTCCCGATAACACATCTGAAATGAGGTTATTAGAATTATTAATTCACATTAGTGGCTATTAAAATTACTACCTGCAGATCTGCCATCTGAAAACCTTTTTTGTGTGTGTCAGAAGAAGTCTCTGTTTCCAAAGGGATCTGGATACTTAAATAGATGCAATCTATTGTGCGTAGGCATTCGAGGAAGACCAGCAGATAATAAAGCTCATGGTGAGATTGGGATAGCCATCTTGAGAAGCAAAAAAAAAAGAAAAAAAGCAGATGTAACGCTTTGTTCTTGTGCTGATGGCAAAAGACCAACCAGACTCTGATGGTAGAAATGGTAACTGGACACCCCCGTATTCCCTGGAAGGTATTACTTAAAATCCAACCCAGTGTGTGCTGTTCCATGAAATTCTAAGTGGCCTGTAAAATATTCTACCTTTGTGAGACATAAACAAAATCAGGAGAAATCAGCCAAAAATGGAAGCCATTTGTAAGGAGGTTGTGGGGATTCTCAGAGAGCCCATGGAGACTTGGCTAACTCCCTTCCTTCCATCCCGCATTAACTCAACTCCAAAAGCAGATGCCTGCTGTTTTCAGCAAAAGAAGAAACCCTATTATAAAGAGGCCATGGTAGGAATTAATCAGGGGAGGCAGCTACACAGCTGAGAAAGAACATTTTATTTATGGAAATGAGCAGGAAAACACACACATACATAAGGGAAAGAAAACATATAGGTATAGACAAGTAACTACGGCAGTGAGGCCGGAGTCGCCTCTCCTTCCTCCAGCCTACCAGTGCAGTGTGTGGGTGGGGAGTGGGCATCCTCCAGAGCATTTTCTTGGGGACAACAGTCCCCCCATTTGTCTGCAGCAGGAAGGAACCTGATCTGCCACATACAGGGTCAAAGAAATAGGATGCACGTGTAAGAGGACCACTGCCCATTTTGAATTTTATTCATGTGAGTAAGAGGAGGACACTCCACATTTCTGCCTTTTTGAGCCAACTCCTCTGACGTCTTTACCCACTCAAAAGCAGTCTGCCATGGGCCCAGGCATACTGGTCACCAGCCATCAGTCCCAGCTTTCCTGCACACTGCCAAAAAAAAAAAAGGGAGTATTTTATCACCTCTGAACAAAGCACCAGTTACCGATTGCCAGGGTTCTAGCTAGCCTGTGCTGAGTCTGGCAGAAGCAGGTGAGGGAGTTGAGATGACCACGTAGAGCTCTGCTGTGCTATGGCCATCTCCAGCGACCTCATTCCCAACCAGAACTTCACACACACCATCCGCGGAGGACTTGGGTGTCGCTTCCAAGTTCTCAGGGCAGGCTGAGTCATACTGTTCAGAAGTCAGGAATGCTGAAATTGCTGGGACATTCCTATGGTTTGTGGGAAGACTTGATAATATATTTGAAATCAAGTGTGGCTTAGAAAACCAGAAGGTATGTTTGCCCAAAGAGGTCACACACAGAGACCTTCCCAAATAGGAGATGATCCCCAGGAAATCGTTACCTCCCACCCAAAGAGAAGAGTCTCCATGAGATTTTCTAGGAATAGATGCCAGATCTTTCTTCTCTGCAGAGTATGTGGCCCTATAATTCAACTCCATTTAAAATTCCACTCCACCCAGTAATTAGCTATTGAGTACTTTCTTCATCCCAGTCCGATGCTACCTGTCATGGAGGAAAACAAAATGTTTAATAAATGGCAATTGTTTTTAGTATTTTGAAATCATAATCCCTGAAAATCCTTACCTCCTGGCAAAAATGCCACACCTCTTATGGAACAACATTAAAAAAGATTTTTGAGAGGATTAGCTGCTGAAATATTTGGGCATTAAGATGACTCGATCCTTCATTTGGCTTAATTTTCAAAGTTATCTGGCTTTCTTAATGACTTAAAAATAATGATTTTTTTTTTTTTTTGCTGCTTACAAAGTAATTCAAATTTAAAATAAGGCCACAGCGTGAAAGTAGAAAATGAACACTATTCAAGAAGTCACCACTTGTCGGAACCGCCTCGAGTCTTTTTCCCTGTACATATATGGAGAAGGTGACAGAGAAAAGGGAGTGGTGGTTAATGGAGGTAAACAGATTTACTTCTCTTGATGATCTTTGAATCTTGCTTTTCTCTCTGGATCAGTATCTGTGACATTTATTTAGATTCCAGCATCCCCAGGCCCCCACCATGAGACTCAAATTGTTTTTTTCTTGAATCTCAGAAATGTTTGATGCAGCTTCAACAATAGATTTGTGCATCTGTGCCTCTTGAAGCTGTCTATTATGTTCACTTCTAGATTATTGATCATTTTATTTATCAATTCCTGCTTGTATGAACCTCTAGTCCTAGTACACAAATCAGAATCAGGAGCTTCCCTTCCTATGGAATCTTCTTGCATCGATTCTGCCTTTAGCTGCTGATAAGAACAGGATAGGGGTTGCCTTTGTTTCTCCAGGAAAAAGGAGAGGTGGCCCTGGCCATCTGGGTGTCATTTACTCCAAACATTTACCTCTGGTTTCCTAGATATTTCCTTCCTTCCTTCCTTCCTTCCTTCCTTCCTTCCTTCCTTCCTTTCTTTCTTTCTTTCTTTCTTTCTTTCTTTCTTTCTTTCCCTCTCTCTTTCTCTCTTTCTTTCTTCTTTCTCTCTCTCTCTCTTCTCCCTCTCTTTCTTTATATTGAGGGGGCAGAGGGAGCTGAGTCTCATTCTGTCACCCAGCCTGGAGAGCAGTGGTGTCATCTTGGCTCACTGCAACTTCTGCCTCCCAGATTCAAGCAATTCTCCTGCCTCGGCCTCCAGAGTAGCTGGGACTACAGGCGCATGTCACCGCGCCCGACTAATTTTCGTATTTTTAGTAAAGATGGGGTTTCACCATATTGGCCAGGTTGGTCTCGAACTCCTGAACTCAAGTGATCCACCTGCCTCGGCCTCCCTAAGTGCTGGGATTGCAGGTGTGAGCCACTGCGCCCGGCCTCCCCCATTTTTTTGGAGTGTTTGTCTATTTCTCCTCATTCTCTCTTCCTCTGTCACACTGTTTTCACCACTTCCTCTGTACTTTCAAAATCAGCCCTCTGTTTGTCTTGTCCAAATCTTGTCTCCCTTCTATTCTGCCTTCCCTGCAGTTATTTGTAAAGTTTCATTTGTGTTGACATGTGAAAATTCTGACTTTTGTCCTATGTTGTATTCATGAGCTCTCCTTATCCTCCCCATTCTCTCCTTACTATAATCACCAAAGATTTATTCCTTTAATTTATAAAAAGCAGATTCTACAAGCCTCATGAATCAACTGAATGCTCTGGAAGGTACCCAGGTGTAGAGGCACTGAAAACAAAATCTGGATGATGCAGCCGTCTGCTCAGCTCCCAGGTAATCATGCTCATGTTCTTCATGTTTTCACCTCCAGTGAAATTTGGCCTTGAAGACATTTCTTCTACATTTGTGGAATAAATGGAGTCATCCCTTGGGTATAGAAATCCCCTCTGCCCTCGATTTCCTAGACACATCCTCCCCCAAGTCTTGACTTTTAAATGTTTCTCCTCATACATCAAATAACCAACCTAAAAATGAACCCTGTTTGTTTCCTTTTTAAGACACCTTCTTTCCCTTCTTGACTGTCAATAACACCTCCCCGCCTCCCAAACTTGGGGGCTTGTAATCATCTATTATTCCTCCATTTCCTCCTCTGGCCACAGTCATTCCCACGGGACCCTCACTCCACTTCCTGAACAGAAATCTTACAAACCGAGTGCTTTCTTTCTCACTTCCACTGTGTCTCTAGTTTAGGCTGAAATAATTTCCTGCTGAACCTGGATAGGACTCCAACTTCCTCCTCCTAACTCTCCTGCTTATCTCTTCTCATTCTTAGGAATCTAAAAGGCTTAATATCAAAATTATTTTCTTTTCTCAGCCCCTGCCATACTCTTTATCCCCTCAGATGTATTCCATTCATGTGGGCTTTTTTTTCTTTTTGATTTCCAGATGGATTTTTCATCTTTCAATATAAAATTCAGTGTTTCACAATATTTGTATGACCCTCCTTTTATATAAAATGCTTTATATCACAGTATCTGGGTAACCTACCTTTTTATCTCATCTTCTGCTATTCTTTATCCTCCATTCCCACTCTGCTATTATCAACTGGCTCTCACAGACCTCCCATGATGGTGTCTTTAACTTCAAGATTCATTTCATTTTAATTTTTTTTTTTTTTTTTGAGATGGAGTCTTTGTCTGTCACCCAGGCTGGAATGCAGTGGGACGATCTTGGCTCACTGCAACCTCCACCTCCCGGGTTCATGCCATTCTCCTACCTCACCTCCCGAGTAGCTGGGGCTACAGGTGCCCGCCACCACACCAGGCTAATTTCATATATATATCTATATCTATAGATATAGATATATATATAGTAGAGACGGGGTTTCACCATGTTAGCCAGGATGGTCTCGATCTCCTGACCTCGTGATCTGCCTCCCTCGGCCTCCCGAAGTGCTGGGATTACAGGCGTGAGCCATCGCACCTGGCCCATTTTAAAGCATTTTAACTTAAAGCTTGAGCACTACGTTGTACAGATCCTGTGCAATATACATCCCCTTCCAGAACAGTTTGCTTACAAATAACAAAGAAAGATGCGTTGGACTTTGTTGCTACACAGCAGATGATTTCTAAGCACTTCTTGTTTTGAATCACAACAAGCCTGGCCACAAGACATCATGGTTACAATTGCGTTAAGAATACTTTATGACCTTGGACATGAAATGGGAAGTAGGACAGCCCTAGAATAGCCTTGAGGAAATGTTGTGTTCTGGAAACTGCTGTGGGGAAAACATGAAACATTTCCTAAGACCCAGGTAAAAGCAGAAACAAGAGAAAATCTGTCTCAGCTGTTTCCCAGGGAGTTTTCATGCACTGAAAACCATGAGTGTCTCTGTGCTCACTTAATGGAGAAGGTGCTTGGAGACCTTGGGATAATTTGTCTAACTTTGATGGAGTTGGATTGGTGCCTGATTCAAGCATGAGGACTGTGGGCCTGGCAGCCTGCTTTCTGAATTCTCTCCCTTGGTCTTGGATATTGTCTTGGTGGTGTTTGCAATAACACTTCAGCTGGAAGATCCTTTTGGATCCTATAACTACAAAACCCACTCTAACTTTAAAACTCTTGTATTCATAATAATCAATATGGTGCATTGACTTTCTCCCCAACTCTTAGGTATTATCGTGTACTTTAATGCAAAGATGCATCAAAATGGCTGATGCTGTACATCCATCACAATTTCATGATCTTGTTTTAAATGTGACTTCCTGGAAGAGACTGTTGGAATGCTGCCCCACGCTGGTCCCCCTCAGACCTCTCTTGGGAACTCTGTCACAGCCGCCTGCGCAGTTTCACCTCTTGGATTTTAATACATATTAGCAAAATCTAAATGAGATTTTTTTCATTGAGCTAATTTCAGTTTCTTCCAGAAGATAGGCAGGAAAAGCAGCATGAGGTTTTGCCAGCTGCAGCTTCAGTGGTTTGACGGAAGGATGCAAGCTCACTCTTTATCTCTTTATGGATCACAAAGGCCTGGACTAATTAGTACTTATTAGAAAGCCAATTAGAAATACATTTTATTTCTCCATGTGGTGTAAATGGAGCATGCCGAGGCCGGTTGTGGACGGAGATGTAGTCTACAGTACTATTGCAGACGTGGGGCCTGCAGAGCTCCACATGTACAGTCAGGAACGTTCACCAGATAGCTCTGGGAGCATAAGATTCTCTTTCTGTAATGTTAACAGGATCCAATGCTATGCAAGTGCTAGTATCTACATGCTTTGGACAATGAATACCTTTTCCTAATTTTGATCTACTATTCCTTCTATATTTGATCTAATTTCTTTTCTATTGCATTTCCTTTTCATTCTCATTTTCTTCATTCTCAACCTGGTACATTCTGGATTTTATTTAATTGATGATAGACACCAATACTTATACATATGCATCATCTATTTTTGAGAACCCTCCATCTTCTTCTCTAAGAGTCTCCCTATTGAGTTACCCAAAAGTGCACAATTAAGGTTGATATATCTCCCCTACCCCTTTAGACATTCCATCCTATACTGAAGCTGGCTCCTAATTCTTTTCTAAGGAGTCTGCTGACAATTAACTTAGCTGATGAATGCAAAAAATTTAGGTGCATATTCCTCCACAAATTTTCCATTTACCCAATAGATATTAGAATGCTAATGACTATTAAATATACAATTTATTATATATCCTAAGTATGCATGTATGTATCCATCCATCTGTCCATGCATCATCCATCCATTGATCATCCATCTATCTATCATCCATCCATCATCCATCCATCCACCATCTATATCCATTCATCCCTCCATCCATCATTCATCCATCCATTCATCCACCAACCATCCATCCATCCATCCGCCATCCATCCATCCATCCATCCATCCATCCATCATCCATCCATGCATCCTTTATCCATCTATCCATCATCTATCCAACTAGCCACTATCCATTTTTCTCTCCTATATACAAATTGTAATAGCAACCCATCTGCTAATTTGGCTTGGGAGATTGAGAGTGAGATGGCCTTTCCTGTGAAATGCTTTCTTTTGATTCAGACTCAAGTATGTAAGTCATTTCTGGCCCTCCACACATGACAGGAATCTGCAGGCATTTACATATGTGCCACCTCTCTCATTATTAGACTAAATTCTTCTTAATAGCCAGCACTGTGCCCATTTTGAAATGGTTATCATAAACTCAGTAATCTCCATGCGGACAAAAGATAGTTGCTAATTGCCCAAAGTACTTGCTCAGGAACTCAGTTCTGTCCCACTGTTACTGCTGAGCTGACTAAGCCATCTGCTCACCTACTTTTTTATATTGTACAGTTTGGGGCCTCCCCTGAGTTATTCTGAAAGCCACCACTGCAACTCTCTGAATTGCTTTCACTGCTCATATTCTGTATTGCTTTGTCTTATTTTAGAATCTTACATCGTTAGCTTTCACCTGCCTGTGAGCTTACACAAAATTGGCCTGGTTTTCTGGGTCCCCGCTTATGGTTATTCAAAATCAAAAGAAACCTTTAGCATAGAAAAGTCTAATAAAGACATTACATTTACATTTTTTCCTGTAATATGGCTCCCTTAGTGTGTGTGTGTGCAGTAGGGCAGAATTTCAAGGCTTGTGACTCTAAACAAAAATGCCCAAGAAATTTCATTACCGATAAAGTACACAGTAAACAAATGTCCAGAGAAAGGGAACATTCCTTATGCTCCTAACATTGCCTTCAATGCACTGGCTACTTGGGTGACATTTACACTATTATTTTCTTCTAGTTTTTCCACAAGATTTGCTTCATTCCCTCTTTTAATAGGCATCTCCCTGATATCAATTTGCTATAAGTAGAGCTCCATTACACATTTCTTTCTGTAAAAGGAGCCAAGTGAATACAGGGAACCTCATATGTCCCTAAAATCAACTCTTCCTTTCCATTCCAGAGCATTATGATGTGCTTTTATCCCTTGTATATGTCTTCCTTTTAGACAAGTAAGGTTTTGTGTCCATCCTGTGTTGATTCATGAGTCTTTGATTCATTGTAAGAAAAAAACCTGGACTAGATTTTTTAATATAATTTCAACTTCTATTTAGATTCAGGGCATACATGTGCAGGTTTGTTGCATGGGTGTACTGTGTGATGCTGAGATTTGGAAGATGAATGATTCCATCACTCATGTGGTGAGCATAGTACCCAATAGTTGGCTTTTCAACCTCTGTCTCCCTCCCTCCCTTCTTTAGAAGTCCCTAGTGTCTATTGTTTCCATCTTTATGTCCATGAGTACCCAATTTTTAGCTCCCACTTATACATGAGAACATGCAGTGTTTTGTTTTCTGTTCCTCAGTTAATTTACTTGAGATAATGGCCCCCAGCTGCATCAGTGTTGCTGCAAAGGTCATTATTTCATTCATTTTTCTGACTGTGTAGTATTCCATGGTGTATATGCACCACATTTTCTTTATCTGATCCACTGTTGATGGGCACCTAGATTGATTCCACGTCTTTGATACTGTGAATAGTGCTGCAGTGAGCATATAAGTGCAGGTTTCTTTTTGGTCAAATGATTTATTTTATTGTGGATATATACCCAGTAATGGGATTGCTGGGTTGAATGGCAGGTCTGTTTTAAATTCTTTGAGAAGTCTTCAAATTGCTCTCCACAGTGGCTGAACTAATTTACATTCCTGCCAGCAGTATATAAGCATTCCTTTGGCTCTGCAGCCTCACCAGTATCAGAATAGTCATTCTGACTGGTGTAAGATTGTATCTCATTGTGGTTTTGATTTGCATTTCTCTGATGGTAAGTGATGTTGAGCATTTTTCCATGTTTGTTAGTGTTTGTATGTCTTCTTTTGAAAAGTGTCTGTTCATGTCTTTTGCCTCCTTTTTATGGGGTTATTTGTTTATTTGTTTGTTAGTTTTTTTCTGTCACCCAGGCTGGAGTGATCACAGCTCACTGCAGCCTTGTACCTCTGGGCTCAAACAAGCCTCCCATCTCAGTCTCCTGAGTAGCTGGGACTACAGGTGCCTGCCACTCCATCTGGCTAATTTTTTATTTTTTGTAAAGACAGTGTCTCACCATGTTGCACAGGCTGGCCTCAAACTCCTGGCCTCAAGCAATCTTCCTGCCTCAGCATTCCAGAGCACTGAAATTACAGGTGTGAGCCACCACACCTGGCTTGGGACTAGATTTTTGAGTCACTCCTGAACCAAGGATGTTTCTAGCATTCCCCTAGTCTCAAAGCCCTGTAGAGAATGTTCCAATAGAATCTAGGTGTGTTTGCCACAGATCAAAAGTGCAATTCTTTCTGTTCTGAAAGATTCCAAGGCCTTTCAGCATTGAAATGCTCAACAGTAAGGTCCCCAAGTGTACAACATATTTCACATCATCCTTGAGCATTGGATATTATTCATTCATTATGATTTTATTCCCAGTCAGGTTCCTTGTTGTCATATAGTTTGCTGATGCTACACTTTCCACACATATTTCTTTTCTTTTTTGAGATGGAGTCTCGCTCTGTTGCCCAGGCTGGAGTGTATGGCATGATCTCGGCTCACTGCAACCTCTGCCTCCTGGGTTCAAGCAATTCTCCTGCCTCAGCCTCCTGAGTAGCTGGGATTACAGGAGTGCACCACCATACCTGGCTAATTTTTGTATTTTTAGTAGAGATGGGGTTTCACCACGTTGGCCAGGCTGGTCTCAAACTCCTGACCTCAAGCAATCCGCCTGCCTCAGCTTCCCAAAGTGCTGGGATTATAGGCATGAGCCACCGTGTCTGGCCCCCACACATATTTCTCCAGCCACATCTTCAGCTTCTGTCTAGTAGGTTAAACTCCCTTCTACCTCCATTTTAGTCACTTCTGTGTCTATACAGTTGACTCTGTTTCCTATCCCTCATGCTTCAATAAAGATCTGCAAATGTAATGCCTCTTCTCTTCTCACTACCCCTGTGGGGAGATTGCAGGGGTGTCCCAGGATTTGGGAGCTCTTTCACGAGGCAACCTGGACCACAGCGGTTCACGTTACCTCTGCTGTCTGGGTGAGAGGTAGCTCCTGAGAGAACTCTGGCACTCACATTTGCACAGATTGCCTGAAAGCAGGGGTGGGTTGTTAGAGACGTGTACAGCCTCCTGGAAACGGGTGCATTATCATTTTCTGAGTAACTAAAAATGTATTTTTGTTATTTATCAGATATCTAGGGCATGATTTAAATGTCTCCAGTTATAGGTTTGCTATCAAGAAGTTATGCATGTATGTCAATGCATTTTTAAAATGTTAATGGATGTACACTCTTTAGAATTTGAAAATGCTAAGGAAAGGAGGTAATATCTCAGAAAGATCACTCTGAGTTGTTCTTCCTGTCATCACTTCCTTCCTCACATGCCTGTTCTATTCTGACCATGGCCAACAGAAGTTCAGCTTTGCCTGCCACACGGAGTCACAAACACCACTTCCCCGTGGATACCATGTTAAACATGTGAGTCTGAAACAATTAATGATAAAATCTTCCCTAAATGTGCATGGTGTTGGTGTGCAGTTGTGCAACTTATCTGGAGCTATTTCTCCTTCCTCCCCTAAAAATAATTTTAAAAAATTTATTCCAGCTTTCCTTTGTCATACACTTTCACAATTCCACCCCTCCCTACCCCCATCAGTTCAGTAATTTACAACAAAACCTTCTTCCTGTCCATCCAGCTGGATTACCTCTGGTCAATGCAATTACTCAGTAACATGCTAACAGCTTTTCTCCTTGGCCTCCTTATCAGTATTACTGCCAAGTTAACCCTCCTCTTACCATCCAGAATATGTCAGAAACTTTTCTACTTCTAAAACTTACTCTATACCCTCTCAGCTGTGGAATCTGAATCACAACTAAAATGTTCGTGATTCATTGGCAGGGTTTTAACATCGAAAGTTCCCACGGCAGATGTGCCAGTGCGGGCGGCCGCTGACTTCTCCCTTGAACCTCGTCCTAATGATGAATCAGCTTTCAGCTGCCTTGTGATGGGCTCTCTTCCTTCTCGTTGATCCTTCACTGAGCTGCTCTTCCCTCGGTCAGCCAGTTTCTCCCTCTGAAAACTTAGAGGAATTAACTGACTAATTCAACTCACACCAGAGACTTCAACTTCTGAAATCAAATGTTTTCCCATCGTTTTTAGTTCTCCTTTTTTCTTCAAGCAGTACTTACCCTCCTGGGCTCTCTGGTACATGTTTTTCCTGGCATTTACTGGCTTATCCTGATAATAGCAGCAGCACCCATTCTGTTGGTGTCTGCACTCTTTCATGACATTCTTTGCAAGCCCCGACCTCTCTGTGACTCTCCTGTAAACTTCTCTTACTCAGCCCACCATGAGTCTCTGCACTTGTTGTAGGAGCAGTCCCTCTCTTTCCCTCTTCCTTGTAGAGAGTGGCCATCCAGGCTCAGCCCAAGCCCCTCTCAGATGTGGAGAAACTTGCGCAGAAGTATAAAACCTCAATGTCATATCTGGACTTTGGAGGGAATGATATTTCTCATCCATCCAGAATCATTCACTTCTAAAATGGGCAGAGAAACTAAAAAGTAGTAAATATGAGTGACAGAAATATTCAGGATAAAACAAAAATAAAATCCCATAAATACTACTTTAGAATGGGGAAGCAGAGTAGCAGTGAGCTGAGAACCATCTTTCTTCAGGAGAATGGGCAGGCCAGTGCCCTAACCACCTTCCTGCCTTCGCCCTCACAGATGCTGGAATCTGCTGGCCATGGACTAAGGCACTTCCCCTAGTTTCTTTCTGACAAATTTTTGCATTGCCAGTTATTTGTTTTTTCTTTTTCTTTTCTTTTCTTTTTTTTTATTTTTATTTTTTGAGATGGAGTTTTGCCCTTGTCGCCTAGGCTAGGGTGCAGTGGAACGATCTCGGCTCACTGCAACTTCTGCCTCCTGAGTTCAAGCAATTCTCCTGTCTCAGCCTCCCAAGTAGCTGGGATTACAGGCGCCCACCAACACGCCCAGCTAATTTTTGTATTTTTAGTAGACACGGGGCTTCACCATGTTGGCCAGGCTGATCTCGAACTCCTGACCTCAGATGATCTGCCTACCTCAGCCTCCCAAGCATTGCCGGTTCTATAAATGAGGGTGACTATGAGTGTCTGCCTCCACCACTACTCACAATAACAAAGACATGGAAACAACCCAAATGCCCATCAATGATAGACCGGATAAAGAAAATGTAGTACATACACACCATGGAAACTATGCAGCCATAAAAAGAAATGAGATCATGTCCTTTGCAGAGACATGGATGAAGCTGGAAGCCATTATCCTCAGCAAACTAATGCAGGAACAGAAAACCTAACACCGCATGTTCTCACTTATAAGTGGGAGTTGAGCAATGAGAACACATGAAGGGGAATAACACACACTGGGACCTGTCGGGGGGAGGAGGGTGGGGGAAAGGAGAGCATTAGGAAAAACAGCTAATGCATGAGGGGCTTAATACCTAGGTGATGGGTTGATAGGTGCAGCAAATCACCATGACACACGTTTACCTGTGTCACAAACCTGCACATCCCTGGAACTTTAAAAAAAAAGAAAAAGAAAAAGAGTATCTGCCTCCTCAGGGCATTAGAGGACACCCCAGAGACATGAGGAGAAGGCAGCATGGCAACCAAGAGACTGGCTTTCTGCCTCTCCTCCCACCAACAGCTGCCTGTTTTCCATCTCAGAACAGTCATCTCATGGATGTTACCCAAAACTCAGTAAATCAAAAACTAAGTATGTCAAGTGAACCCTAAAGCCAGCTCGCTTTCTAGCCATCATTCCCTCCTCTGCTCATGGTACCACCGTTCCCCAGTTGGGATTACTCTGTCTTCCTTATCCTTGATACTCAGTTATTCAGTTCATCTCTGCTGTTTTGATTCCTCTTCCCCTTTGATCACTTCATCTCTTGCATCCTAGATCAAGGTCTTATTAACCGACTTTTAAATCACCACGCCGATCTTGCCAATGCAAATCTCTGTACCTAGCATGTCCTCACTCCTGCCTTTATTGCTTAGGTCATCAGACTAACCCTCCCTAAATATTGCTCTTACACATGCCGTCTTGCTCAAGGACACATCACAGCTCCATTTTATTCATTCTACCAAAAGCAAACTACTCTTTCTTTTTTTTATTTATTTTATTTTATTTTTTATTTTTTTAGAGTCAGGATTTCACTCCATCACCCAGATTGGAGTACAGTGGTGCAATCATGGCTCACTGCAGCCTCCAACTCCTTGGCTTAAATGATCCTCTTTCATCAGCCCCCTGAGTAGCTGGGACTACAAGTGTGCACCACCAAGTTTGGATAATTTAAAATAATTTTTGGTAGAGTCAGGGTGTCACTATGTTGCCCAGGCTGGTCTTGAACTTCTGAGCTCAACCAAAATTCTGGCCTTGGCCTCCCAAAGTGCTGGGATTATAGGCATGAGTCACCACGCCTGGCTGCAAACGATTCTTCCTGAATGCCAAGGTATATAGTTTTATTTCCATCAGTCTTTGTGTTTTCTCTTTCAAGGCTACTTTCTCAGAGGTATACAGGTACATGATTGTTCTGATTCCTTTGCTCTTTTAAGTATTATGCAATGTTCCTTTGGTTTCTATTAATGTTTCTGTTTAAATTCTAATTTGTCTGATAATATTACCAAACTAAGTTTCTTTTGGTAAATATCCTCATGGTTTATCTTCTTTCTTCTCTTCATCCTTAATCTTTCTGTTTAGCTTTAAGTGGTCTATCTTAAGCAACATATACCTAGATTTGTATTCTATTATCCAATCTATCTAATCTAATAATCTCTCTCTCTCTCTCATAGATAAGTTTAATTAGCTACATTTATTAAGATCAACCATATATTTGGACTAATTTTTACCATCCTTTTTGACTTTTTTTACACCTTTGCCTTTTCCTCTGATGAAATATTTCCACATTTCTGTTTGTATGTTTTTGTTTCTCTGTGGTTTTGATGATTGTAGGTTGTGCTTGTGGTCTTTTAGTGACAACACTGAATTTTTAAAAAAAAATTTCATATTTTATCTTTTGATACCTATATCCTCCTCTATATCTATATCTACATCTATCTATATATAGAGAGAGAGAGCAATTACAAGACATGGGAGATAGTTTATGAGCACCAACATATATCTAATGAGAGCTCCAGGAGAAGAGAGGGGAGGGATGGGCAGGAAAAAGGAGTGACATGAATACTGTACCTAGATGGAATGTGGATTCTGTGTGCCTATAAAAAGAGATAAAAACAAATCCATACCTATTCACTTCATAGTAAACCTGCAGATATCAAAGATAGAGTACATTCAAAATCCCAGGACACAGAAAAGATAGATTATCCAAAACAGAATGGCTGTTAACCAAAAAGCTGAAGGACAGTAATGTGATTTTCAAAACCAGCCAAAGTATAATTCAAGAGTGAGATCAAAATAAAGACGTTTAAAAACACATAAAAACTAAGAACTGTAGTAAAAAAATAATGCACTATGGGGAAGAATAAATGCAATGAATAAGATAAAAGCAATTATAAAATGGAATTTGATTAAAGGACAGTTTTTTTGTTTTTTTTTGGTTTTTTTTTTTTTTTTACCATAAAGTGACTTTAAAAAGTACAAAACAGAATTTAAACAAGAACTGTAAAATAAGAAGAAGGGGTCATTCTTCAGTGGGTTGTTAAACCATACTGACTGACATGTTTGTCATGGTCAAGAGGAGGATATAAGTACTATAAATATACATATATGTATACACACACACATAGAGAGAGAGACAGAGAGAGAGAGAGAAAGAGACAGACAGACAGAGAGGTTCTTGCTTTGTTGTCCCAGCTAGAGTGCAGTGGTGTAATCATAACTCACTGCACCCTTGAACACTTGAGCTCAAGTGGCCCTTCTATGTCAGCCTCCTGAGTAGATAGAGCTACAGGCACACCACCATGCCCAGCTAATTTTAAAATTTTCTGCCTCACCACTATTCACAATAGCAAAGACTTGGAATCAACCCAAATGTCCATCAGTGACAGATTGGATTAAGAAAATGTGGCACATATACACCATGGAATACTATGCAGCCATAAAAAAGGATGAGTTTGTGTCCTTTGTAGGGACATAGATGCAGCTGGAAACCATCATTCTTAGCAAACTATCGCAAGAACAGAAAACCAAACACCGCATGTTCTCACTCATAGGTGGGAACTGAATAATAGATCACTTGGATTTGGGAAAGGGAACATCACACACTGGGGCCTATCATGGGGAGGGGCGAGGGAGGAGGGATTGCATTGGGAGTTATAACTGATGTAAATGATGGGTGCTGATGAGTTGATGGGTGCAGCACACCAACATGGCACAAGTATACATATGTAACAAACCTGCACATTATACACATGTACCCTAGAACTTAAAGTATAATAATAAAATAAAAAAATAAAAAATTTTCTGCCTCACTATGTTGCCCAGGCTTGTCTCAAATTCCTGACCTCGAGCAGTCTTCCTGCCTCAGCCTCCCAAGTTGCAGACATGAACCACCACATACATTTTTAATCTCTCTCTCATCTCTCTCTTTCTCATCTCCTGTCTCTGTCTTCATCTCTTTATCTCTCACCACATGACGAGCATTTTCTTAGTGATGTCTTCACATTCTCTGATAAGCTCTCCCACAGTATTGAGTCTAGAGTTAATTTTGCACTTGTTTTTTTCCCGTATCTATCCACTCTAGTTTTATTTCTACCTTCTTTTGCTTCATTATTATTGTTCACGGCTGTATTCTTTCATTTATCTCTTTTCGGCATCCTCAGTGTAGGTCTCTGTCCAGACTTCATTCATGCTGATGTCTTATTCTGATGGCTTATTTCGTTGGCTGCCTTTCTTAGCAGTAGGTTTCTCCATGTGTTTTGGAATTTTGTTTTGCTAGTTCTTCTTGTTTGATGAATTTTTTTTTCTCTCTCTTTTTCTGTCCTTTTGCTTTTGTGAGTCTTTTAAGGATCAGCCTAACTTCCTCCTTCTGTTCTCTCAATGCTCCAGCCCACACTTGCTCAATCTTGCTCTCCTCGATATCCTCACCCTTCCTGGTGCAGTGATTTTCCAGCTGCCTCCTCTTGGCCCCTGGGTTTCAAGTTCAGAAACAGCCCTTCTCATGGTCATTTGGAGCTCTGGTACTTTTGGGAAAGAGGGTTATCACAGATGGAGTGATGACACTGGTGGATGGATGGTCAGTTCCTACTCCTCACATTGTGCCTCCACTCTCCTACCTCCCTGAATCCCCAGTTGCCATATCTGTAGCTTCCAGGCAGCAGTTGACAATATTTTTTTCAGCATCCTTTTAAGAGCATGGAGGGTGCCCTCCACCACTGGCTCTGGCTCCCATCTCCTCTGGAATGTTATTTTCTCCCTTTTATCCCACATGAACTTAATTCCTAGATGCCCTTGCCTACTGCCTGACCTAGACTCCATCCCACCCACGGCTTTGCTGCTGCTTACCATTTCGTATTTTTGTTTCATTTTTGGTTCACAGAAATGGTTAATAGAACTTCAGCTTGACTATTTTAATATCCTCTTTTAATATTTAATCTCTTGGCTGGGCATGGTGGCTCACTCCTGTAATGTCAGCACTTTGAGAGAATGAGGTGGGAAGATCACTTGAGACCAGGAGTTCAAGAGCAACTGGGGCAACATAGCAAGACCCTCTCCAAAAATATAAATAAATTTTTAAAAATGTAATCTCTCATTTCTAGATGTTTGGAATTTACCTACTGTACTTGCCTGACCACTGACCAACTGCCATTCCAGCTACTCACCATTTGGCTACTCACCATTTGGCTACTCACCAAAATGCCACCTTCGGTCCATTTAGGAAGCTCAACTGTGTCATTGCCATCTGCTGCCAGGCCTTTGCCTCTGCTGAGCCCCATACTGGAACACTCTCCTTTCGCCTCTGTGAGTCGTTTAAGGCTCAGCCCAGCTCCCTCCTTCTGTTCTCTCAATGCTCTAGCCCACGCTCTCTCAGTTCTCCTCGGAACTTCTCAAGCACTGTAGATCCTCTGCAAATGGAAATTGAACATTATGGCTTAGTCTTTTTATGAACCATTTAGAAGGTCCAGGGATTATACCAACTTGTGATTTGTTGGAGGCACAACTTAACCAGTTAGTAGAATCATATGGCCCCTAATGTATTAGTCTGTTCTCATGCTGCTAATAAAGACATACCTGAGCCTGGGCAATTTATAAAGGAAAGAGGTTTAATGGACTCACAATTCCATATGGCTGAGGAAACCTTACAATCATGGCGAAAGATGAAGGAAGAGCAAAAGAAAGTCTTACATGACAGCAGGCAAGAAAGACAGTGTGCAAGGGAACTCCCCTTTATAAAACCATCAGATCTTGTGAGACTTACTCACTACCATGAGAACAATATGGGGGAAACCACACCCACGATTCAATTATCTCCACCTGGTCCCGCCCTTGACACATGGGAATTATTACAATTCAAGGTGAGATTTAGGTGGGGACACAGCCAAACTGTATCACCTGATAATGCTGATTATTTGGTTATTTATTTATCACTTAGTTACTATCAGAAAGTGACAAAAAAGTCCTCTCAGATTTAGTTCATAAGTATTCATAATTATTGCTATTACACACTTATACATGTAATATGGCAAAGAGTTCATTTTAGTTGTAGGTTTAGTTGTTTAGTTGTTCATTTAGTTGTTTATTTGAATAACATTGTATAGTTTTTGGTTCTGCACTTACATAGTTTTAAGTTTTAAATGAGACCCTTATGCTTTTCAATTATATTTTATAGAATTTTAGAACAGAGAGGAGATACATTTTATAAGGAGTATTTTCAAATTGGGGAGATTTATGAAGATCTAGAAACATAATTCAACCATGTTAAAAGTCTACTTATAAGATGTTCTCTTCGGAACCCAGAGCTTAGCTTTTAAAAAATTAAAATCTGATAGTTTCACGCATGTTTTTGGTCCATTCTAGCTGGATCTCTTGGTAGAACTTGCAGAGAATGTTCTGCAGAGTCTTGAAAACGGAGACCCTGCTCTGTTCATCTGCAGGAATCCAAGGCTTAGCACACCGAAATAACTCAATACATGTTTTGTTTATTTGTTTTGCTCTACTGCTCAATCCATTTTTTTATTTTCCTCAGTCTTACCTATAGTAGCTAATGCACAACAACTGAGTGACAAATACCTGTTATTTACGGATGGCTTTGTTCAATTGGGTGCATAAATGACAAGCAGGAGTGGAAGCTTAGAACACGGAGACCATGATGATATTTTGAGCCACTGTTATTCAGATTGTTACAGGGAGCTTTTTGTGTATCTTAAAATCCCTTCAGGGATAGCATTTTGTATTTTACTTATTTTTGTATCTCGCTTAGTGTCTAATATGGTAATGCATACCTATTTAGATAGTTAACAAATTCTTATTGCATGCATTCCATTTTCAGAGATTCCTATATGGTGAATCTGAGAGCTCAAATAACTCCCCAGAAAAGTCAGCCTAAAACCGGATGGGGGAAACTGACATCAGTGCAAGGTGATACTCTATTATCAGGCGTTGGACTCCAAGACTTGCTACTTTTTGCCAGTTGGATTAGCGATGTGGCAAATCCCATTTTCAGAGCTAATATTAAATTCTCTATCTTTATGAGCATCCCTTCCCCATGTCCCCAAAGTCCAATAGCTTGGCAGTTTTGGATAGTGCAAAACAATGCTAGTGCTTGGTCTTTGTCTGATTTGTGATTAGTTTCTCTTAGTTATTTTTGTACTTCAGCATTTCATCTACCTCCTGAGACTTTGAGAGTGGGCACATATTTTATTTATCTGAATTTTAAAATGCTACCATCCTGTGTGAGAAGAGATAAGTTAGCGTTCTTTTTTTGTTCTCTCTGTGGAGCTGTTCTTTGTTTTACTAGTAATGCGTATGCTAGAGAACAACTTGAATGGAATCTGTTCTGAGTATCTGAAGGACATATGCAGATTGGAATTCATTCTTTAAGTTTTTTTTCTCAAGTCTGGGAAGATCTCGCCATCCTAGCTATGTATATCCATGCTTTAGCCTTTGCATGCTGTGGTAGGCTGAATGCAAAGTCCCACAAAGATGTCCATGTCCTAATTCCTGGGACCTGTCAATGTCACTTTACATGGTAAAAGGGATTTGCAGATGTGAGGAAGTCAAGGATCTTGAGATGGAGAGGTTATCCTGGATTTTATGAGTGGGCTTAATGCCATCACAAGAATCCTTCTAAGAGGCAGGCAAAGGGAGACCTGTCTACAGAGGAGGAGAAGGTGATATGATGATGGAAGCCAAGACTAGAGCAACACAATCTGAAGATGGGTGAAGGCACCACAAGCTAAGGAATACAGACAGCCTTTAGAAAGGGAAAAAGGCAAAGGTGAATTCTTCCCCCAGAGCCTACAGAAAGAAGCAGCTCTGCAGACACCTTGATTTAGCCCAGTGAAGGTGGACTTCTGACTCTCAGAACTGTAAGAGCATAGATTGTGTTGTCTTAAGCCTCTGGATCTATAGTAATTTGTTACAGCAGCAATAAGAAGCTAATACACATGCCATGTAGTGTAAATATCCAATTCATTTATAAAAGGACAGCAGATCTAAGAAGCTCTCCTTTAAACAGGGCCTTGAAGGCTGAGGAATTCAACAGCCCAAGCAATGTTGGACTCCCCTTTACAATATCCATGGCAGTGATCTCCAGGTGGAGGGAGAATTATCCACCCAGCACACGGTCCATTTCACCTTCAAGAGCTCCATCAGGGGAAAACATATTACAGAATAGTTTTCCCCAAGTGAACCTGAATGCAATGGAAAGAGAGAGTCAGGCAGATAGGTTTGAAACCAGAAGGCACCTGAGGATGTGCATCTAATACAATGAAGTTAAAAGCATGCACCTCTCAGGGCTGTTGAAAGGATTCAATTATCTCAGTATAATATGACAGCACGTATTAGTCACTCACCGAATGACAAGCACAATAATTTTTATTGTGAACCAAGTCAGTTTTTCCTATAGTTTCCCTCAATTGGACAATGCATACTTTACAATCACACAGAAAAAATCTAATCCTGTTACATATAAAACCCTTCAAATATTTAAAAACAGCAGTGTCACCTGTGAGACTTCATCTGTTCCAGTTACATCTTCCTGGATATTTCAGCCAGCACTCATAGGCCATGGTGTAAAGCTCTTGCATTATTTTCCAATCTCAAACTCTATCCCACCCCGAGTGTAGAATCAGACACATGGATGAGGATAGGATTCATCTGAGGGATTCGTAGCAGCTGTGAAAAGGAGGACAAGACATCAGCACTCATATTCTCCAACTTCCCCACCTCACTGCTGTGCTCCAGGTGTGAGGCACGGACCCATTGGTGGAAACACGCCCTGTGATAACCTCTGTCCACCGGCATTTCAGAGATGGTCTGTCTGTAGCCCTATACCCAGAAAACGGATGGGGCTCAGGAGGAGCAATTTGATAGCAAAAATATATAGATAGATATATTATATATATCAATATATATATGACACACACACACATATATATCGGCCAGGCATAGTGGCTCATACATGCAATCCCAGCACTTTGGGAGGTTTGAGACCAGCCTGAGAAACACAGCGAGACCCCATCCCTACAAAAAATAGAGAAATTAGCTGAGTATGACTAATTATCCTGTAGTCCCAGCAACTCAGGAAGCTGAGGCAGAAGGATTGCTTGAGCCCAGGAATTTGAGGCTACAGTGAACTGTGATTGTGCCACTGCACTCCAGCCTAGGTGATAGGGTGAGACAAGGTTAAGTAATTCAAGCCCCCAAAATAAATAAATAAATAAACACACATACTTTTAATAAGCCCCCAAAATAAATAAATTAATTAACATACATACATTTACAAACAGTCTCTGAAATGCAATGCAGTGGCCTCCCCGATCTTCCCTTCTCAGGAAAGCAAGTGGATGGCGGAACGTGGCAAAACTTCCCCTCATTCTGCCTTTCTCATTATGTCACTGCCTGGCATCCAACCCATCAGTAACGACTTCGGTTGGCTCAGGCCCACCTCTGCAGGCCTCACCTTCTGCCCTCTGCCGCAAACCACTGTTAGCTTTGCAAGAGCCATTGCACTCTCTCGCACCTGCACCGGTCTGGCATAATCTACCCCCTCCCTATGTCTGCTGAGCACATTCCTATTTCACCCTCAAAACCCATCTCAGAATTCACCACATTCAGGAGCGCTTCTTTCACCCCTCCCACCCCATTACCACCACCGGGATGAAGCAGACCTCCTCTGCACTGGAGTAATAACATGTACTTGCCGCCATCATAAGACTTACTTGTGTCCTATTGCAGTTGATGGTTATTAATCTCTCTCCCACGTGAGTTTTTATGAGCAGGGATTTTTCATTCCTGTATTGCAGACGTAGTGCAGAACTGGACTATGGAAGGCACTCAATGAATACATGCTGAATGAAAAGAGAGATACGCCCAAGTTCTCCAGCACTAGATGAGCATTTACCTAGCCTCTCTCGAACACAGCATCTTTCACTATGCCACCAAGAGGGCTTCTCACACATGCATCCCACACGATGGTCATGAGTGCTCAGTGCAGGGTGTTAGGTGACCAGCCTGTTCCAGGTGCTGGACCCATTCCAGGACAGCTTCGCTGGCGAACAAATGCCCACATAGACCCAGCAACCCCAGAGCTTCCAAAACTAGAAATGATTGACCTGGGAGAAACAACCCAGAAAAATCCTTTGAGCTCTCTGTACCAGCTTGTAGTTCACAAGCTAGAATTCAGCCTCTGATTGATGCTGGGGGCTTGAATTACTTAACCCTGTCTCCCCTTTAATCAATTAATCATTTACAAAGAAGGTGAAATAATACTAATGATTATTTATTTATTGCTTTGATTCCCTTCTTCAAGCATTCTCTAGACCAGTCCATATTTCAGTGCATGTCAGCTCTCTTCAATCATTTCTTCTTGACACAAGCTGATTTCTGAATTTGATATTTATTGCAACCCACTTCATGCATTGCTCTGCGGGGTATTTTTTACTATAGCATTTAAAAATATGTATTTATTCTTCGACAAGACTTGTTACTAGCTTGCAGTGTATACAATGTATATTTACATGATTATTTTTGTTTTAAAAAAAAATAAGTAGGCCGGGTGTGGTGGCTCACACTTGTAATCCCAGCACTTTGAGAGGTTGAGGCAGGTGGATCACTGGAGGTCAGAAGTTCGAGACCAGCCCAGCCAGCATGGTGAAACCCCATGTCTACTAAAAATACAAAAATTAGCCAGGTGTGGCAGTGCGTGCTGGTAACCTCAGCTACTTGGGAGGCTGAGGTGGGATGATTGCTTGAACCAGGGAGGCGGAAGTTTCAGTGAGCCGAGATCACACCACCGTACTCCTGCCTGGGTGACAGAGCATGACTCCATAAAAAAAAAAAACAGTAGCAAAGCCTTATACAATTCTTTAGGTTATAGGTTATGTCCTGTGCTGGAAAGGAAACCTGTGCGAAGGGAGAAAGGGAGGTTACTATAAGTTACCATGGAAAAAGCAGAAAAAAAAAATTCTCATATAATTTCTAGCAAGAGTCTAGTAATTCTTCCTAGTTCCCTAAATTAACTAATTACTAAGGCTTGATTGTATTGTTGTTTAACATTTTGTATAAATGCTGAATCAGCAGTTATGGTTTATTAGCGAGGGATGCAATAAATGCCTGCCTCTTGAACTCATTAAATAAAAAACGCAATTAGCAAATCTAGGACACATTTAACAGAAAACACCAGAGGAGATCAGCAGTACCAGGCGCTGAAAGCTGCCTTTTCTCTGAGTGAGAAGGTCTTTCTGGTTACAAATCAAACACAGACAACCGCACAACTATACTACTGTGGTCCCTACCTCCCATGCTACCTAAGTGCTCGGCCAACTGTTTCTTTTAGAGATGTACAAACAACAAACTTTAGTGGGGCTTAACACTAAACTTTTTTGCATAAGCACAGGTCTTGTAGGATCAGCTTAAGCAAATAATTCCTCTTTAGCACCTGTATAGTATCAGAAGAGACTAGGAAATAATTGGTGATTTAAGAAAAAAAAGCTATTGGGTAGGACCAATTCTATTTGCTTTCCTGATAAAGCAATTTATCATGCAAAATATGAATAAGCTATCCAAAAATGTATTGAGGTTTAATAAGACTTTTCATTCTCTTCCATGGACAAATCTCCTATACACAAGATAAGATTTAGGTTACTTTATGGGAAGATGACTAAACAAGAGACTAGGAATGAAAAACTGCTAGAATATAACAATCAAATTAGAAAATGGGCAAAAGACACACACAGAGACTTCACTCAAGAGAATATATAAATGGCAAATAAGTACATAAAAAGTGCACCCCACATCTTTAGTCATTAGAGAAATGCAAATTAAAACCACATCAGATATCACTATACACCTATTTGAATGGCAGAAATAAAAAATACCAAATGCTGACGAGGATGCCAAGAAACTGGATACTTCCTACATTACCAATGGGAACATAAAATGGCACAGCCAATCTGGAAAAGTGTAGGATAGTTTGTTATAAAACTAAACACATGCTCATCCCAAGATCCAACAATTATGCTCCTGGATATTTATTCCAGAGAAATCAAGACTTCTTGTTCACAAAATAACCTGTGTATAAATGTTTGCTGCTGCTTTATTCCTAACAGCTAAAACCTGGAGATGACCCAGATATTTCCGAGTGGATGAATGGTGAAACAGACTGTGGTACACCTATACTGCGAATTACCACTCAGCAAGAAAAAGGAGCTTTAAACCACAGACACGCACAACTTGATTGGATTTCAAGGGAGTTATTCAAAAAAAGAAGAGCCAATATCAAAAGGTTATAAGCTGCATGATTTTACTTACAAGACATTTCCAAAATAACCAAATTATAGAAATGAAGAATATGTAGTAGTTAGTTGCCAGGAACTAGGGAGTAGGAAGGGAAGGGAAGTGGCTGTGGCTATCAAAGGTAGCCCAAGGTATCCTTGTGATGGACCTACTCTACATCTTGACTGTAGTGGTGGTCACACAAGTCTACACATAGGAAAATATGGCACAGAATTAAATACACATATGCATAAATAAGTGCAGGTGAAAGTGGAGAAATCTGAATAAGATTGGCAGAGTGGGATGGGCGTGCATCTATAATCCCAGCTCACATCTATAATCCCAGCACTTTGGGAGGCCAGGATGGGAGGATCACTTGAACCCAGAAGCTTGAGACCATCTTGGGCAATGTGGTGAAACCCCATTTCTACCAAGAAATAAAAAAATTAGCAGACATGGTGGTGCATGCCTGTGGTCTCTTCTTGGGAGACTGAGGCAGGAGAATAGCTTGAGCCTTGGAGGTTGAGGCTGCAGTAAGCTGACATTGCACCACTGTGCTCTAGCCTTGGCAACAGAGTGAGACCCTGTCTCTTTCTCTCTCTCTCCTCTCTCTCTCTTTCTGTGTGTGTGTGTGTGTGTGTATATATAAAATATATGTGTGTGTATATATATAATATATGTATATATATATCAAATATATGTGTATATATAAAAAATATGTTTATATATATCACAAGTAAGAAATTGATATTGCTACACCCTGATTATATATATATCAAAAGTAAGAAATTGATATTGCTACACTCTGTATATATAAATATATAATATATAAATACATACGCAGAGTGTAGCAATATCAATTTCTCTTTCTATAAATAGATCTATTTATAAAGTATATATTTATTTAGATATATGCAGAGTGTAGCAATATCAATTTCTTACTTGTAGTATTGTAGTATAGTTATATGAGATGTTACCATGAGGCAGAACCAAATAAAAGGTAAACAAGATCTCTCTGTGTTATTTCTTACAACTACAATTATTTCAAAATAAAAAGTTTTAAAAATTTAACGTACAACAACACTTGTAGGCTATTGATTTAAGGGACTGAGAAAAAAGCGGAGTAAGAGAGGATTCACTCTCTTTCTGCCAGACTGTTTTTGAGCTGTATCATTGGTCTCCTGCACTCAGACTGGAATTTACACCATCTGCTTTTCTGGTTCTCAGGCCTTCAGACTCGAACTGGAATTGTACCACCAGCTCTTCTGAGTCTCCAGCTAGCAGACGGCAGGTGATGGAACTTCTTAGCCTCCATGGTCATGTGAGTCAATTTCTTACCATAAATATCTCTCTCTTTCTCTCTCTCTCTCTCTCTCTGTGTGTATGTGTGTGCATGCATGTGCTTGTGTATACTCAGTTGGTCTTGTGATTTACTTTGGCGAATAGAATAGGGCAGAAGCGAGCATGTTGGTTCTGACTCTAGATGTTGAGAGGCCCCATGTAGTTCTGCTTCCTCTCTTGGAGCTCTGTGCGGCCACTACATGAAGGAGCCAGGCTGGCCTATGGAGGCCAAGAGATCACATGAAGGAGAGCCCAGTTGTCCTTGTGAGGCCATGACAGACAAGTCCACAGTGAGTCAATACCCAAGAGAGGTCAGAAGAACTCAATCTGATGTGAAGTTAACATCAGATACATAGTTGAGCCAATCACACCAAGAAGGATCACCCAACTGACCTGTAGGCTCAGAAACAAAACTAAATGATTATTATTGCATGCCACTGAAGTTTGTTTGTTTTTTAATAAACAATATGATTTTGGTAATAAAGAATGATCCTGAAATTGGTACCAGAAGTGGAATGCTGACATGACCAAGATTGAAAATGTGCAGCATTGATTTTAGAACCAGTCAGAGGGTGGACGATGGAGAAGCCCTAAGCACACTGTCAGCAAAGACTGGCAAAATAGTGAGGAAATTGTTTTTGAAGCCAGAAAAATGGCAACCTGCTTTATGTAATGCCAAAAGGACTTGTAAAACTGTTGGCCCTGCACACTATGTTAACTGAGAGAAGCTAGTCACAAAAGCCCATAGACTGTATAGCTTCATTTATATGAAATGACCAGAATAGGCTAATCAATAGAAATAGAAATTAGATTAATATTTGTCAGAGGCCCAAGGAAGAGAGTAGTAGGGAGTGACTACCAATGGGTACAGAATTCTTTTTTGGAAAAACAAAAATTTTCTAAAGTTTGATAGCGGTGATTGTTGGACAACCACTGAATTGTACAATTTAAACAGTGAATTTTATAGTATGTGAATTATTTCTCAATAATGCTGTTATTTCAAAGATAATTCTCACCTGCAGCAAGATATATAGATATTTCAATACAGAGACAGAGATATAAGATAGGAAGATAAAAATATATCTAACAAATGTTTGCATTTGGCTAAGGAGATTCCAGGCAAAATGTTGAAAGTGTTAGCTGGTTGCTTCTTGCTGCATATGACAGCGAACACCAAGGAAAGATGAGATAAAGAAAGAACTGGCCAATTTGTAAATAGAATGACTTGCTGGATTAGAAAATGTAACAGTTACTCATTTCTAGTCTCTTCAGCCAGTGGAAGATTGTCAAAGTAAAATATAGACTAAGACATAGATCAAATCAAGGGTGTAGCTGTATGATCTCTTGTTGAGGCCTCTGAAATAATTAAAGTAGACCATCTTGTCTGGACCAAAGACTTCTGGAATATTAATGTCATAATTTCACAAAAACCTAGTCTCAATGTAGCAGTAAGTACATCTAGAGAGCCAGGTCAAGAAAACAATTGTGGTGTTGGCGTCTGACCCATTGCAGTGGGTAAAACAATCAGATTAGTAAGAAACCCACTACATTGTTTAGGAAATTGTACAGGAAAAAAGTATGGCCAGCTTGGACTACAAGAGGCTAAAATTGTTCAAAATGTACAAAGGGCTTTGGGCTTCCTACTTTCGATACACATAAGCAAGTTAAGAAAGCCATTTATCTGCTAACATGGGCCATTTATTTAAGTGTAGCCAAGAAGAGTGATGAGAAAAGAGAACCATCTCAGGGGGCACAACTAGGAAACCAGAAGGTAGAAGAAGAAATTTGTAGAAAAATAGACCAAGGAACCACTCCAAAGGACCAGAACCAAGGTTTAATTAGGGAATGAACATTCCCTTTTTCCCACTCCCACCCAGTGGGATTTCAGAATTGCTATGGACCAGTTACTGCTAGTGTCTCCTATTCCTCCTTATTTTTAGTGGGAGTATTCACTGCACTTGTCCTGTGTCTTGTATTGTCATCATATGTTGGGTCTTTCTGAACAGGTACTAACCTGTCTCTATATTTCACAGGCCCCAGATCAAGATGCATCACATCCAAGGAGACATGTGCAGAATTGATATGGAGTTTGATGCCATAATTGAATGAGAATTTGAGGGTCTTGGGAGGGTGCAAGCATATTTTGCATGGTAGAAGGGATGTGCATAATTAGGACCAGAGGACAGCCTGAGACAAATTGATTACACCTATTGCACCTGTGCCCACATTCTTTGCAATGTGACTTTGTTGCTCTTCCCTTGGATTTGGTTGAATTTGCTATTTGCTTTTACCAATATCATATGGAGGGAGTAATGCTATGACGGTTCTATGCCTAGGACTTAAGACCTTTCACACTTTTACTTTCTCTTGAAATCCTGCCTCCACCATGAGAAAAAAGTTGACAAGTATGCTAGAGTATGAGAGACAAATGACTTAGTTGTCACGGTCACCCCATAGCTTATGACTGTAGAAATCCACTAACCCTGAAAGCAGAGCCACCTAGCCAACCTGTAGCTAACTGCAGACATATAATGGAGCACAACCAAGACTAGACAGACCACACAGCTAAGCCCAGTCTGAAGTGCCAGCCTGAAGAATTGTGAACTATATAAATGTTTATTGTTTTACGCTACCAAGTTTAGGGTGGTTTCTTATGTAGCAATAGTTGTCTGATATAATAGCTAGCAGAAACTGAGCGCTTAATATCAGGCATTGTTTTATGCACTTTGCAGGTATTAGCTCATATATTCCTTATAATAACCCTATAAAGTTGATGCTATTGTCATTGCTGCTTTACAGAGAATGAAACAAAGATAAGGGAATTGATTTGCTAAGGTCACCAACTAGTTAGTAGTAGAGCCAAGATTTAAAAGCAGACATTCTGGATCTAGAGTTCAAGCTTTTAAACAATATAGTATATAATGATTGCTTTGAGCAAGAAGCTTAAGGACAAAGAGTGGTTTATTTACCTTTGTTTTCCCAATGCTTGGCATCAAATAGGAGCTCAAGAAATATTGAATTTTCCATTTATATCAAAATGCACAGGCACGTCCTCAATTTCTGTATGTTACTAACCACTGGGAGCTACTACCTGCAGAATAAAATTGAAATCCTTTAACATCTATCTACAACGTAGCCAACAATGTAACTCCCACTACCATTTCTCATACATACCTTGGCAATTCTCTATCAGCCGTGTCCTCTGGTCATAATGTTCATGTATTCAGAAAACATTGATTAAGTAATTACAATGAGGTAGGTAATGGGTCTGGTGTTTTTTATGGATTAGAGAGGGCTCAGTTCTCACAATTGTATGAAGAAAGTATTATACCCCTATTTTAAATGTGCACAAGTATATTATTACTTAGGATACAAGTGCAGTTATACGGAGGGAACAAAAATGCCAGTGACTTAAATTTAAAAAAAGTATTTCTCTCGTTGAATAGTCCAAATATAGGCAAGGTTGGAAGCCCCACCAGGTAGCAGATTCCGGCAATTTCCGTCTTTTTTCTGCATTAGCCTCAATCTGTTGCCTGGCCCAAGATTGCTGAATCAGTTCCAGCCATCCCATGCGGGTTCTGGCCATCAGGAAGGGGAAACATAAAGGAAGAACAGAAACTTGCCCATATCCCTTTATTTAATCCCCATAAGCCAGAACTTTGTCACATGCCTACATCTACCATCAAGGGAGGCAGGGAATTATTCTATTTAGCAGAGCAGTCATGTGCCTAGTTTAAAGAATGTGTGTTTCCGAGGTCAGGAGATAGAGACCATCCTGGCTAACATGGTGAAACCCC
>NW_012104576.1:1822143-1858708 GCF_000951045.1 Mandrillus leucophaeus
GCCTCCCAAAGTGCTGGGATTACAGGCTCGAGCCACCGCGCCCCGCCCATTGGCCTCCTTTTTAAGATTCACTCTTCTCTTAGCCTTATGCAAGAGTTTTCTCCCCTCCTGGTCCTTTCTCTCTTAAAAACCTCATCTACTTCTTGGAAGCTCCTCTCTGGGCAAATTTCTGCGGGGTCTTTGTCTTGGTCCCTGCCTTTCCCTCAGGTTCCCTGGAGTGTATTCACCTGCCTATCAGACACTTCCTCCAAGTAACTGCTCCCAACCCAGACTTGTTATGTCCAAAATGGAACATCGTATCTTTACCCCTCCTCAAACCCTACCTACAAAGCAAAATTGAAACAGAAATGAACTGACTTCTGCTTCGTTTCCTTTTCACATTAGAGTGTCGTCTTTTTCTGTATCACGTAAGTCCTAAATGCAATAATTGCCTTTGCTTTATTTTTCTCTCCAGTCCACAGATTCCCCTACTCTGCTTTTATGGTCCCTTTCTTTCCCACTCCATTGCTACCCCTGTGTCACACCCAGACACCCGTGCCAGGGCATTGACCCTTCCCAGGTCTCTCTGCTGCTCCCAAGGCCAGGTTGACAGCATGCAGCTGCTACAGTCACAGGTGACCTCAAACTCAGGCATTTGGGGTTTAATGCTTTGTGATCACTGCCTTGGAATCCTGAACAATTTTACCTTGACCTTGTGCTTTGTGACTGAAGTCTGGTGGGACAATGGAGCATGCACTGGGACTTGGAACCTCAGCTCACACACAATCCTGCCCCCCTGCAGCTTTCTGTCTCCCCTCATGGGTTCCTGGACCCCTGTGTTTGGCTCCCTGCATTCCACTGACCTCCTCCTCCTCTCCTCTTCTGCAGCAATAGCCACTGCCCTCCTCTCCCAACAGTGGGTAGGCACAGGCTTCGGGAAGGACACGGGCCCTGTGGAGTCTCAGGGCTTCTGCCGTGCTTGCTCTGGACTGCCAGTATCACAGAGCCCTGGACAAGCAACTCAGCAGGGGCAAGCCTCTTACCTGACCCAATCCAGGTACCCAGCACATCGAAGTGCAACGCCCTTGAGGTCACTCATCTGCCATGGGTCGCAGCGGCACACCTTGGGGAGGGAAGATGCCTGGCTCAACTTCCCCACGGTCGGCCAGGACAAAGCACACTGGACTGGGGCGGAGTGGGGTCCCCAGGTACTCACGGGAGACTACACTTTTCCTGCAAGTGTCTTGTGCCCAAGGAAATTGACATTAAATAGCGAAACAAAACAAAACCAACAACAAGGTGATAGGTGGAGAGAGACAGCAGAAGAAAGAAGTACTCGCTTTCTGTTTTAGGAACTTAATGGAACTTTTTTCTCTCCTTTTTGAATAAGGGGCCCTGCTTTTCATTTTGCGCTGGGCCCTGTAAATTATTCTTAAAACACCCCTTCATTCTAGCAACTCCCTTTCACTCACTAGGTAACCTAGCAAAAAGTAAAAATGCTAGTCCATTAGCCCTGCAAGGAAGTTGCTCACTGCTCCAGACACCTGAACCTCTCTAACACATCTCTCCCAATCTCTTTTCTTCATCTTTCCTGCCTACCTTTGCTCCTTTGAGCTCCTGTGGGAAATGCCAGTCCACATTCCCAGCCCTATCTGATTCTACCTACTTGAATCCTGCTTTGCCTTCAGGGCGTAGTTAAATCCACCTCCATGAAGTCTCCTGGACTTCCCAGGTGATAATGTCTCTCTTCTGAATTTCTGTCTCACTCCTGCACATTTGGAGATTTTATGTATCTGTTTCTAGTTATTTCTTATACATTTTGTTTTTTATCCTTTTAAGGGGATTTTCAACGTCTTAAGGGAAGTGCCTGGGTCTTGGAGATCTCTGAATTCTCTAAATGTCAAGCAGAATGTCTTGCACATAGCATGTAGTGAATAGTTGTTGATTGTTAGAATTTATCCAAAGGCATGGGGAATAGATGGTCTAGTTGAGGCAAACAGTATGCAAAGGTATGGAGGTGAGAATGAGGATGAGGAAGAGGGGAGAGTAAAAAGGAGGAAATAGAACCTCAGAGAGGTGATTTCTTGACAAGAGCTGGGGGTTCTGGTGGAGAAATGGCAAAATTTTTTTAAAAATCACATTTCAGCTTCTCTAACAGCCATGTCGGAATGGTTCTTGAATCCTCAGCACAATTTTGCATTTCCACTCCAGCAGCCTCAGGTACTGTTTTCATACATTGATCTTCCTAATTGTATCTCCCTGCTCCTTTGAAAATGTGATTTGCAAATCCAGCCCATGCCTTCGGAGTCCAAGTCCTACCGACCGCCTGTTACTGACAGAGACAGGAGGCTATGAGGACCCTCTCTTTCCTCCTGTCTTGCTGGTATTTGCTGCAAGATCTGTCTCTTGGGAAGGGCCTTTGTAGCACTGTTTTACAATAATATTTTGGATAAAATGTTCAGTTTCCTCTTTGTGATTCTAGTCAGACAGAGAAGATCTGAGCTCAGTGTGCGAGAAACAGCAAAGGATCTGTCATTTTCCTTAAAACTGTTCTTGGCCAGAGCCCTTGTCTCATTTGTATAATGCATTGCTTCACGATGTTACAAAACACCATGCTGGTCTACAAGGCTAATTTATGGAAATTACAAGCATGAGTGGATTGGATTCTTTTTTATATTACAAAATGGTTTGACGGTTTGAATTTTTGTCATCTTTTTAAGTCTCCGAGGGATGAGTGAGCCCAGAAACTTCCTAACATTCCTGTACATCAGAATCTTGCTAATCTTTTGGTGGTCTGTGAGTCCAAAGGCAGAAAGCCTTTGAAAATGCCTCCTGCATTCAGTTCCACATTGCATTTCAAAGTTTCTCTTTGATGATTTTATTTTGGTGAGACCTTCTGAATACTGCTTGCGAGTTGGCTATTTTGCTCACCTTGCTTGATATTTTCCTAACATCTCAATAGCACTTTCAGCCAAAAGTATCCTCAACTGGTACATCAATGATATCCTTAAAAAAAAAAAAACTACATTAAAATCAACCTTCGGGGTCTGACTTAAATCACTCAAAACACATTTACACTGTAAAAAATTTTAATTGAAATGATTTTTTTTCCTAAAATATATGTATCCAACTGATCTTGAGGTTTAAATGTATTCAACACCACCAAATCCAAGGTTACCTTTATAACGAAACAAAGAGCTACTGATTTGCTTAGCTTTGATGATAAATTCCACTTTCTCTAGCTACAATATAAACTACTAAGGATTTGTCTATTAGGAAGGAAGGATGTTGCAGTGGGTTTGTTTTGATTTAATATCTAAGTAATAGATACTTGAGATAATGTTTAAATGCATCCTAGATACTCCTTTTATTTCAAGAAATGTAGCCTCACATCAGTTTTTGTACAAATCAAGAAGATTACTAAATAATAAAAGTACGTTTTTGTCCTTTTAATAAACTCCTTCTCCAATCTTAGAAATCATAAAAACAAGAAAGAAAAGCAAAAGTGTTTCTTAAAATCATCTATTACTGTCATAGTCATCTTAAAAACTTCAATCAAATCCTTTCCTGAAATCTTCCTGTAATTAATGTGTGGAATATCTACTTTTTATTCATTCATTCATACAACAGACATTTTCTCTAAGAATTCTCCTTTCTCCATTCCAATTCTGGCTTTGCAAGCAAGTCTGTTATTTATTTCTGGGACCGATCAATGTGTCTCAATTTAATCCTCAAATAATTATATTCCAACACCCAAAGAGCATAAATGTAGCAGCCTAACTATTTAACTCAAATTTGAAATCACTAGTTATTCATGTTAATGGTTATAATGAGTTTTTAAAGCATATATTATCATTATTTAACATGCCAGAAAGGGGGTTCGGCATTTTTCTTCATCACTAAATTTCAAAAATCGCTGAGATTAAAATCACACCGGACTCTTTTGGTTGACCTGTGGGTGTTACAGGGCAGTTTTCTGCCTCTTTACCACCTTTCTCTTTTAATAATATCTCGTGTAGAGTAAACAGCACCACAGGATGAAATGAACTGTTCATTTTTTCCATTTTTCTCCTACCTTGACCATGCATTTATGCAGATTTAATTGGCGAGATAATAAACATGATCATTTTCTGGAAGAAGAGCTTGTGACGGTGTAAATATGACTCTCCAGTGTCTTCACACATACTCACACATGTCCAGGCACCATTCCCACTCCCCAATCTCACACCCTTGTGAAGTTGCCCCCAGCTGTTCACGCTGGAAAAACCAAGGCTATTCTTGGGTTTACTCTGCAGTGCGTCAGCTCAATTCAGACAATGGAAGATTGGAAGGAAGGACTTGATATTTGGCTTTTGTGCTCCTCCCTTGAAAGAAAGCAAATAGTAGCCCTGTCTCCAGATTCTGTGTCTGCCCCACTACTCTGCCTCATCCAGGTCACTGCCAAACCCAAGCTCTCAGAACGCAAAGTAGAGATGCCACGAACACAGGGGATTGGCTCAGACCAGCAGTGGAGCGGAGCACTCATTCCACAAGGACTTGGAACCCTAACATTGCTTTTCCCACTGCCTCTTGGGTTCCCAGTCAGGGTTCCTGCATCCTGGCCTGGTAGGGTCAAATCGCTGATTTTCCTATTTTGACTTTTCTTTATTTATTTATTTTGAGACAGAGTCTGGCTCTGTCACCCAGGCTGGAGTGCAGTGATGCAATCTCGAATTCCTGGGCTCAAGTGATCCTCCAGCCTCAGCCTCCTGAGTAGCTAGGACTACAGATACATATCACCCCACACCTGGTCAATTTTTTTTTGTATAGATGGGATCCCAAACTCCTGATTGCTCAAGCAATCCTCCTACCTAAGCCTCCAAAAGCCGTAGGATTACAGGCATGAACCACTGTGCAGAGCCTGATTTTCTTCTGTTGCCTGGCACCTGTCCCATCTCCTGCTTCAGGAAGCTCTCTCACTTCCTTTGCATGAAGAAGCCCAGAAGAGGCTACTGGAGGTTCACCCTAATTCAGCATCTTCTCCCAAACTGCTGCAGTGCAGGCTGGTAACTACTCCCATGACTCTGCAAAGAATTTCCTTGCCAGGTGTAGCAGTGTTAATTTTCAGTTGCAGACAATCATAATGGAAGGCTGTTTGGTAAAGTGGCATTTGTGAGGACTATCTAGCTATGACATCTCAGCTTTCTGGCCATGTGGGTGTCCCCCTCTCTCTGACTCCAGCCCAACAAGTCAAAAGGACACTCTTCCTGTTACCAATTCTTCCATCAAAGCTGACTGGATTAACAGCCGACTGGACAAATATTCAGGCTTTGGCCATAACAGGCTTTCCTTCTGACTTAAATTGTCTTCTAAAACATATTACCTAAGTTCAACATAAATTAGATTTCTACTCATTCAGAATGAGCTGTGCTGCCTGCCTGGCCACCAAGGATTCAGTCGGAAGTTCTCTCCATCAACGTCAGAAGGTCTTGGAGATGTTTTTTGGCTATTTCCAATGTCATTCCAAACAGCACTCCTTTAGCACGGTAATAGAGACCAGATTTGGTATTCAATGGCATAGAGACTTCCTTTTCTTTCCTGCCAACTTGAGGCATCTCTATAGCTGCAAAGGACAAGAAGATTCAGTAACTGCCAAGACTGAGTGAATGAGTCCCCAAAAGCCGTAGTAAAAATTATGAAGGAAATAACAGGCCAAGAACATCCAGTGCAGAAACAATGGTCATTTTAAGTCTAAGTGTCACAGCTTTTATGTTACAAAAGAAACAAGCAAATTAATAGAGACTTGAGCCCCAAAGAAATTAGTCTGGAATTTAGAAAGAAAGTGTGACAAATAAACTTAAAGTTTTTAACGAAAACTGACATTTTTATCTAAAGCACAGTCTTGCATTTCATCAAACTTCTCCTTAGAAGATCATAAAATGCTCCATTATGAATATAGTGGAAACTTGATGAACTATTGTTCTTGGCTTGTTTGCAAGAAAGCAATAAAGTTGCCTTTTCTTGGCTGTTATCTAGATTGTTGTCATTATCTGTGACATTGCATGAACCTGAATTATCTTTAATTTTGTTTTTGCAAACTGATAGTCATAAGAAAATCTCCTCTTTTCCACTTAGTGAATTACTTTATTTTCAATCTTTCCTTGGGTATGATCTCAGCTCTGGGGGAAAAGGCACTGAGAAACTCTTAGAAGCTTGACAAGGACCAGGGGTGGAAGTCAGTGAGAGAGGCATGATAAAACCCTGGTCATAAATATACAGAAAGCATGTGTTGCAATTGTGTGATCACCCTTATCGTTCAAAATCTGCCCCATTATAAATGCTAGTCATGAATGATAGAATTCCAAATTGGTGGACACTTGAGTGGGCACTTCTCTTTCTCTGGTCACCCAGCCATGCCTAGGAAACTGAAGAAGCCCACATATTCAACTATTGGATCCAACTGATGCTTGATGGCTGGGCTGTCATATGAAGAGGAAGGTTTCAGCCAGAGTGGCTAAATTGACTCTCATTAAGACAGCGAAGCTGAGCATGATGGTTCACTCCCGTAATTCCAGCACTTTGGGAGGGCCAGGCAGAAGACTTGCTTGAGGCCAGGAGCGCGAGACCTGCCCGGGCAATGTAGTGAGACCCATCTCCACAAAACTAAAAATAAAATCAGCTGAGCATGGTGGCACATGCCTGTAGTCCCAGCTACTTGGGAGGCTGAGGTGAGAGGGTCACTTAAGCCTAGGAGATGGAGACTGTAGTGAGCTATGATCATGCCACTGCACTCCATCCTGGGTGACAGAAAGAGATCCTGTTTTAAATAATTTAAAATTTAGATTGTAAAAATAAATAAAAGAAAAAAGAAAAAGATGGTAATGTAGGGAATGAAACCAACCCCTCAGTGTTTTAATACAGGCCTCAGAGTGGCAAGGCCAGGCCAGCCACCCCAGAGCCTCGCCTCACTGCTTGCTGCTTGGGGGAAGTCATTCTCAGAATTAGGTGGAGCTCACAGTGGCAACAAAAGAAGTTAATACAAAAACATGTCAAAAATTCTCATCTCTTGCAAGATTAGATGATAGCTGCAAAGCAAGCAAAAGGGGAAAGCTTCAAGTTTGTCAGCCAAAAGCATGCTGATGGAGTAGGAATGTGGAAAGCTTAACAAAGTTAAGGCAAGAAAAAAAAAAAAGAAAGAAAAGACCAGGGTGGTATTGCCTAACAAGGAAAAAGACAGGAACAAGAATGTGGGAAACTATACTAATGTGCGTATTGAGTGGCCTGAGCCCTCCAGGCCCCTCCAGGTTGAAGAGCACTGTTGCCCCATCCCATCCCATCTTCCCTCTGCCTGTCAGGAACCTTAGTTGAGACTTGAAAACATCTACAATAAAACTGAGAGACCCACAGTGAAAAAGTTCCACCTGCAAAAAAGACCTCAACCCCTTCATGCGAAGAAAGGGAGTGGTAGGAGCCTAGAAATTGAGATGAGGCTGGGCGCAGTGGCTTATGCCTGTAATCCCAGCACTTTGGGAGGTTGAGACAAGAGGATCACTTGAGGTCAGGAGTTCGAGAGAACCCTGGTCAACATGGTGAAACCCCATCTCTACTAAAAACACAAAAATTAGCCGGGCATGGTGGTGGGCACTTGTAATCCCAGCTACTCAGGAGGCTGAGGCAGGAGAATCACTTAAACTGGGGAGGCAGAGGTTGCAGTGAGCTAAGATTGTACCACTGCACTCCAGCCTGGGCAACAAGAGTGAAACTCCATCTAAAAAAAATTAAATTAAATTTAAATGTAAAAAAATTTAAAAAAGAAAGAGAGAAATTGAGATGAGAACTCAGAGTGGGGAGGGGATTTTATTTGAAACAGACCCAAGAGTGAAGGTGGAAGTATCCCACAAATTATGCAATTTAGGTCTCATTTTACAAATCAAGAGAGAGGGGGGTTTGTTCAAGATCACAGAGTTACCAGTGGACTCTGAGTCTTCCAACTCCTTCTATGACGTGGCACTAGCTCTCCGGGACTGAGATGCCTAAGGAATAATGAGGCTAATGGAATTAGGTAACCCATAACCCAATTTCTCATCTCTCAATGAGATCAGGAAAGGAAATATGAAGTCAGGATGTGCGTGACAAGAAGACAGGGCAGTTCAGAGGAGACCAAGGGTAGACATAGATTTGTGCTGATATCTGTCAGGGAAGTGACTTCTGTCCAGGTTCTGGGAGTCTGCAGAGGTGAGCAGGAAGAGCTGAGCGTCCCAGGCAGGTGTGCAGGGGAGGACTCAAAGATCAACAGCAGCAGGCGAGACCAACCTGTTCAAAAATGGGGCAAAGAAGTGGGCTATGGACTCATCTTAGGTCAAAGACTCTTGCCTCTCCAGTTTTATAAGGTTCCTGCTATGTAGAAACACAAAAGACTGCCTAAATTGCGATTCGCCCCAGAGAGAGACAGTGCCTCACAGGCGCTGATAATGCTGTTCACAACAAATACTGGATATAGGCTTCTATGAATGAGGCTTTGAAAAGTCTAGGAGACTTCACCACAATCACCAATTAAACTAGGTTTAACTACTGAAAAGAATGGATGTATGTTATTAGTTGGGTTTCTGGATACAAAACACAAAACTAATTAGAACTACTTTTCATCCAAAAACAGGGCAAAAGGGAAATTCACTATGGGTATACAAGCCCCCTTATGGAACCCAAAGTCAGGAAACCCTCAGCTTTCACCAAGGGACTGGGAACCGCCAGAAGTCTCCACTTGCTCTGTCCGCTCTGGTTTGGAGACGGCTTTTTTCCTCTCTCTCTCTGCCCTCTGACTGTCTCTGCCCAGCCCTCCACACTGGGCAGGAGGCCATCACTCCCACAGTTCCCAAATCCACAGGTCACAGAGCAGCTATAAGCAGATTCCAAATGGCAGGTCCTGAGGCCTAGCACCAAATACCTGGAAAAAAGCAGGTGCTCCTTCCAGCTAAGATCTGGAGTCTACCTCTGGCCTAGATGGCTATCTCCAGGTAATGCTGCGCTGCAGTGAGATGAAGATGCGGGTTGTGCAAACGGTTTTCAGATGAGGGGCAGTGGTAGAGCCCTAGGGCATCTATGGTATATTCATGTACGGAATTGAAGGCTTCGAATTTAAGATGAACCTTGGAGAGCCTCCAAGCCAAATCAGCCATTTCTTAAAGAAAGAATGTGAGGCTCCAAGAAGGGAAATGCTGGCCTGAGCTTATAAAACTTGTAAATTTCAGAGCAAGGATTATTTGGAAGTCTTCCTGTTCTACCATTCATTCATTCACCTCATAATGACCTATGGCTTGTCAGCTTGCTGAAAATATAACTGTGTTCCAACCAGACAGGATCTCTACCTTCTCGGAGTGTACAGATGTGGGGGAAAGATCCTACAAACACATATAAAATTATAACCCTCATCAATGCTAAGAAAGCCAATGCCAAGAAAGACACTGATACTATTTAGTGTCATCAGGCAGGTCAAATGAGTAGGTCCCAGCACTGGGCACTAAGAAAAAAGAGAAATTGCATCTAAAATAAACATTGACATTTTTCTAATTTTGTCCATCAACATAACTTATGTAGATACAGTATGCCATTTTCGAATCTTGAAAAACAGTTTGAAAACACCCACAACTGTGGCACAGTCCTCAAAGTATGTGATTGTTTACTAGCTAACAGTATTTTATCAATACATACGACAGGGTTAGGCTGTGTCCCCACCCAAATCTCATCTTGAATTGTAGCTCCCATAATTCCCACGTGTTGTGGGAGGGACCTGGTGGGAGATAACTGAAGTATGGGAGTGGTTTCCCCCATACTGTTTTCATGATGGTGAATAAGTCTCATGAGATCTGATAGTTTTATAAAGGGAAATCCTTTTCACTTGGCTCTCATTTCTCTCTCTTGCCTGCTGCCATGTAAACATGTCTTTTGCCTTCCGCCATGATTGTGAGGCCTTTCTAGCCACATGGAACTATGAGTCCATTAAACCTCTTTTTCCTTATAAATTACCCAGTCTTGGGTATGTCTTTATCAACAGCATAAAAATGAACTAATACAACATACATCTTTATTTTGTTTAATTGGCATTGGTGAACATTTGAAAACAGTGGAGATACAATGTCAACTCAAAACACACTGACTTTTTCAAAGATTTTCACAGTGCAACCATCTTAGCGATTTCTTTTTCAGACATTTGTGACTCTTCAACTAAAATGTTGTCATCAAAAATGTAAAAGCCTACGACAAATTAAAATGACTTTGGTTTGGCTAAGGCCTTCGGCTGGAAGAACATCATCACATGTCTTCACTTCTCTTGCATGTATGGAATTGTATATTTCAGAGATTTTTCTTTTCTTCTTTTTGACTAAAACCATGTCAATTTCAAAGGATCCAGCTGCCTTTCTTCTGAAGGAAGTACTCCTGATTTTTGTGTGTCATTGTTCTCTTCTGTTACAATGTGACTCCTTCTCTAAACAAGAGGCATTCCTCATTTTTTCTTCCATTCCATGAAACGCAAACTAAACTGGAAAAAAAATAAGTCCAAAATAGCATCCTCCTATTTTGGCAGTTTTATATGATTATAACATGCTAGAAATGTCACTATAATTATAGCAACAAATTATTTCAACAGTCCTCACAAGTGATGCTATTTATAGACAATCAGAAATGTATATAGAGAATGAATCCACCCTAACAGAAAAACCTGCTAATGGTTGTCTTGAGCCTGGGGCTGGGACCACCTGGCACTGCGTGATTAAATGCGAAAACAAGGGTTTCCATGAGCCTTCATTGAAACACAGAACATGAGAAATGAAATAAATAAAGAAGGACATTTAAATGATTATAGCTTGGCATTTACTCTGCATTCCTAATGTGTTAGGTACTATGTATAAAAAATTACAATCACTGCTTAACTGTCTTTCAAGATTTACAACTGATTGTCATATCAGAGAGAGCAGCAGGTTCAGAAGAGGTGACTGTTAGGAGAGCAATGTTTAGGTCAGGGAAATAAATTAGGATATGTACATATCCCTCATCTGTGATCATTTGTAGGCTATTAAGGCTGGGAAAATTACCATTAATTATTACATACCATGCTTTCTTCATTTCATCTTGAGCAGAGGAAAAAGAGTTGGCTGGAATTGCTTGTTTGTTATTGGTTTTTCCCTTTTTATTTTTAGCCTCTTTCATTTTATGGTTTTTATGTAGTTTTGCTTAACAGAGCTGTAAATTCAGGGATGAAACAAATTTCACAGTGACTCTTTAACCTCCACTGCTAGGATGCATTTGCAGAAACTTCAATTTAGCTCTGAGAATTTGGTTGGGATGGATAGGGTTCAGAGAGGAGGGAAAATCATTTAACCAAAAGTAATCCCTCAGTAAATCAATTTGGTCCAAATTTCATCTGTATTTTTTGCATACTGGTTAATGCTGTTGTCTCCCTGGGTCACTGAGTAGAGCTGACATCACTGTCATTCTGAGGGTAATGGGTCAGAAGTTTACCATCTCTGCCCAGGAGCCTGACCATGCCACTCTGGGACACCTCCCAGGGATGTGTGAGCGCCAGCTGCAGTAGCTTATAATGACAACCCTACGTTTGACTGTTCTTCGCTTACAAAACATATGTCCTTAAATTTTCTTAACCTCTTTGTGAATGTCTGCCTTTGTGTCATTAAATGTTTACCTGCCATATTTTAGATTCAGTCAAAAATTGCTTTTTCCCCATCTGTGTTTTTCTGGTGTGCACTATTGCCTTGAGTCTGTAGGGCTACATTTGTCACTAGTTGGCTGTCATTACACTGTGGGAGCATGCATACAGAATGATGCTTAGTGCAGGGCACAAAACTGAACTTCTAGTGGCCATTGCCTGCCATCCAGGAAGTGATCTGCGGACACACCTCATGGAGAAACGACAAGGGTACAAAGGTTCCTCAAAGGCAGCAAACAAAGATTTCAGGAGTTCATTGCTGGTTGCTTCTGATCCACGTGAAGAACCAACCTAGAGAGGAAAAATAATAACAACAATTAAAAAAAAAATCCCCAATAACATGTGTGCAGCAGGGACTGCAGCCGTGGCTCCATTTGGAATGAATAAACATGTGTTAATCATTAGAGTTTGAAACTGATCCCAGAGTATGTTGCATTATAGCTACAGACTTGCAAAATGAAGCATTGCACAGACAATAGCTATGCATGCCTAGGATGGCAACAAAGCCACCCCTCAGTGTAGAGCTCAGGATGGGCTGAGGACGACAATGTGATGTCATGGGTCACATTTAAGAAAAAAAAAGAGATGAATTTTCTTCCGAGGCAGCAAGATGTTCTCTGGCACGCAACCTACTGGCTTTGTAAAAGAGCTCCAGATGGATGCTGAGAATAAGATACTAAACACAGCAACAACATGCAAGTTGGACAGCTACCTGACAACATGGGAAGAAGCCTGCAGAAAGGGTCCCTTCATTAAACTAATAATACACCTGCTTATGTGGTTAACTGAAGCCAAGGGCTGGGGATAATTCTACAAAAAAGAAAAAAAAAATAGCTGCCATGGTAACCTGGACAACGACAGATCTTCTGGATGTGACAAAATTCCAGTCTGAATTACACAAAGTCACCATAAGCCCAGAAAGCAAAGTAGATTTAATTAGTTGGTTAAGTCTGCAGCACAGGAAGGAAGGCAACACTTGTCCTTTATTCTCTCTCCAAACTAACAACGCGTCACTAGCATGAGCGATCCTCGAAAAGGAGAATTTTTAGCTAAGCACATGATTGCAAAGTGATGCTTCACATGGGAAATCCCCAAATTTAAATTCCCTCAAAATTCCCCATCCAAATTAGCTGGGACCACTTGAAGGATGCATAGAGAAGAGGCTTCATTATATGTCACATCTAAACATTGAGGCTTCAGATGTTCCTCCCCACAGTCACAGAGGTCAAAATTGACACTTTCTAATTTTAGCAGTCAATAGAATTTTAGCACAAGAACCTTCTTTGTCTTATTAATAAAAACATATCTGGTAAGTACACATGGCATTGTATTGAGTATTAAATAAAGCAAATTTCAACAGAGCAAATTCCCATAGACCAGGAATTTACTACCCAAGATAATATCCATGTGATCATAGATAGATATGGGGAAGCATATTAAAGGCACTGAAAACTTCTAAAATGAAAAGATTTATAGGGCTGTTGAGCATTGATTTTTTTCTATAATCCTCATTTTAGTGGCAACTCGACTGTGTTTTTTACTATTATCAATAGCTGCTTTTTATATTTTTCCGTAACTCCCATCTTTGACCACTCTTGGTCTCATTCCTAACTCCCCTTCGCTGAGTCCTCTTCCTCTTCCTCTCTAAGGTTGGTGCAGGCATCTAAGCTCATCTTTCTCTAATTAACATTTTACCTTCACATGTTTCCCAAAGACTTCTCATATATTTAAAAATTGAATTCTTCTCTATTCATTCATTTCCCTAGCTTTATATCAATATTACCACCACTCTTCCAGGGCTTCCAAGCTTGCAACTTCAGATTTGGTTATCCGTGTGTGCCATTTCTAATCAGTCACTAAGTCTTTTTGGTTCTTCCTTCAGATTTTCCTTCAACCCCACCCACCTATTTCATACCTGTCAATAACAAGGGGATTATAGCTCTGTTAACAGATCACAGTCTCTCAGGTCTGTATGCCTTGGAATATATGCTTAATTCAACATCATTGGGTAATAAGCAATTGAAACACAAAATAGTTGACAGTAAGAGATATTGATTATCAAGACATGGATGAACCTCATGGACCTCAAGACCGGAAGCAAAATCCAGCTCCCAAGACTAGAGCTGAGAAAAGTGTCAGAAAGCAAGATGGCATTTCTCCTTACCCAGGGGAGGCTTTCTTCTCTCGCTTTGCTTGGAAACCCACTCTTTGTTCATTCATTAGCATGCAGATGACTATCAGGTATCAAGACCTCCCAGCTCTACTTCCGGTCACCACTGCTATGGCGATATGCCTGGATCTTTTGGTTCAAATTCTCCAGGGAAATAATACACAGGACCAATTCACCTGTTTAACCAAGACCACACATGCGCAAGACTGCTGGAGCACTGATTAGGGATGGCTGTGTAGCAGGGACCAGAGGCCCTCCCTAAGTCTATCAGCTCAGGAAGTAGGAGAGTAAATATGGCTGCTGTTTAAAGAGCCTGTGGGTGGACATGGACTTTAAGGAGCCCAGGGGAAGACAGGGAATGCAACAATTCTTGTCGAAAGTGCTGTTTCCCAGAACACCCTTTCCCTACCCATCGACTCGGAACGCTCCTCCTACACATTCTTTGAAACTCAGAAAGCGTCATTCTTTTTATTTCACATTTCACTCATTTCGCCTAGTGCCCCCAGTAAAAACAATCACACCCTGTCTGTGCCGTCCCCCTTTCTTGAGCTCGTACCCATGACTGCACAGAAATCACTAAACAGTAATTATTTATTTCCATGATTGTGTCTCCTACTGGACTGACAGTCCCCTAAGTTTAGGTTTTAAACTTTACTCATTTCAGTATTCTCAACATTAAGCACAGTGTCTGGTAGTAAGTGCTCAACAAATGTTTTGTTGACTGAATTGCTTTTAATATGGTAATTGGTTAATTAATATTTATGAATGATGTCTCCCCAGTCTGCCCCTTGCTTTAGGGAATTAATTGTATGTAACTGAAAGGGCAGAAGTTGGAGTTAGAAGCAATGAATTAGAAGCATCCATAGAAATATGGATGAGTCTTTAAAAAAATAGTCCTTCATGAAAAAAAAGGAAGGAGGATACATAATTAATATCGCTTACATAAATTAACAATATATGCACACAAAATAATAATACTCATTTTTCAAGAACACATGTAAAAAACAAATACACATCAAACACACTGAATTTTTTGGCTGTGAAAAGAGGCGAATGAAAACAAGGCATAGGAATTTTTTTAAAAGGATAAAAATAAATAAATAAAACTTCCAAAGGGGCCCGACACACATCAAAGATGATAATGTGTCTTGAACTGAGGAAAATAATTAACTCAACCATCTGCTTTTGACTTAAAAATAAAGAATAAAGAACAGGATATGCTTTAACATTATAAAAGTTTAGGTTTATACCCCAGCTCTTACTTGCTAGTGAGTTGAGACTGGGAAAGTTACTTAAATCTCGTTGTGCCTTAGTTTGCCTGTTTATAAAATTGGGATATTATTATCGACCTAATTGGGTTGTCTTAAAATTAAACTGGAAATAATATATAGAACACACGTCACATAGGAACACAAGAAATGTTCATATAAATGGATTCCTTCCAGGCAGATCACCTGAAGTCAGGAGTCCAAGACCAGCCTGGCCAACATGGCAAAACCCTGTCTCTACTAAAAAATACAAAAATTAGCTGGGCATGGTGGTGGGCACCTGTAATCCCAGCTACACGGGAGGCTGAGGTAGGAGAATCACTTGAACCCGGGAGGTGGAGGTTGCAGTGAGCCTAGATCATGCCACTGCACTCCAGTCTGGGCAACAGAGTGAGACTCCATCTCAAAAATAATAATAATTAATAAAATAAATAAATGGATTCCTTCACAGACCCCTTGCCTGAATTTACCTATAGATCGTTCCAGTTCAAATATATTCACCAAATCCATCTTTCAAAGACATTGTGCCCTGCTCAAAGCCTTTCTATTATTTCCTGCTTCCTGTGTTATGTATATTCCAATTTATTGGGAATTGAGTAGAGGTGGTAGTTACAAAGTAGGAGTGTTAGAAATGATGTGTTAAATCTTGTTGTCTGTGAATTTGATCCAATGGGGGCAGAGAGATGGCACAGGACAGGGAAGGACTGCCCCATACCATAGGGTTAGACGATGGAGCTGGCTCCTAGAACACCTTTCCTGCTTCTGTAATATGAGGAGTGGCCTCAGCTGTCACCTGATTATCCACTGCTCAATGCTTAGTGATTCCAAGACTTACCAACTTCCTTTCATAAACCTTTAGCTCTAGATATACCAATTTTGTTTTCATCTTCTCAGTAGGAGTCTTGAGATTTCCAAGTCTATGACTTTACCAAAGATATTCTACATTTGGAATCTTGTGTCTTCTTGTCTCCTATTTTAATATTATTCATTCTTCAGGGACCAGCTAAAACCTTAACTTCTGAATAAAACTTCCCTAGAGCACCCCGAGTTTTGTGTAATTTCTCCTTTCAAGATGGTCACGCTGGCTGGGCACAGTGGCTCATGTCTGTAATCCTAGCATGAGGCGGGGAGGATTGCTTGAGGACAGGAGTTGGAGACCAGTCTGAGCAACATAGCAAGATCCTGTCTTTACTAACAATGAAAAAAAAAAAAAAAAAAAGCTGGGCATGGGCATGGTGGTGCATACCATGGTGGTGCAGCTACTCAGGAGGTTGAAGTAGGAGGATCGCTTGAACCCGGGAGGTCAAGGCTGCAGTGAGTCAAGATCGCATCACTGCACTCCAGCCTGGGTAACAAAGTGAGACCCTTTCAAAAAAAAACAAAAAACAAAAAGACGGTCATACTTATTTGTCATTATGTACCACCTTCTCATAAGATTGAGTCATCTATACAATCTGAATTCTATTCATATTGAGTGTAGAATGTTTTATCTTTATGGTATCTTTCGTTGTACCTAGACAGTGACATATATAGTAAACTCTCAAAAAATACTATTTAATGAAGAAGGTGGCTCAATAGTTTAAAATAATGTCATGTTCTGGTGAGTTAATTGAGGACAAAAATTACAATTTGTTCAATCAGTCAAAAAAGCGTGGGTAGAGGAAATAACTATCATAACTATGAGTCAGCAAATCTGTGAGTCAAATTTGTTCTTTTGAATTTTTAGTTTCCCTCTGTCTTTTTCCTCATCCATAGCGGTTTATATGTATATTACTTTGGGATAAGTCACAACCACAATATCGGCTTCAGTTTTGCCATTTGCGAAATGAAAGTGCTTGACTACAACTTTCTTCAATTGGAATTTTACATGGAAATTCAATCTATAACACACAGAAATGTAGCTGCTGCAACCGAAGTTGGGGAGGAGGTGGGATCCCCATTTCTCATCTGTGCCTCATTCTCCAGTCTCTTTGAAGCTGAGCTTGAAAATCTCAGGATGAAATAACCCCAAAGGCTCTCGGATGTCAGTTGCTGACTCTGTTCATGCAGGAAACTGAACACCCTCTTGCTTCTTTTGTACTACCTGTCCATTAGGCTGGCTTTCAGGGTGGCACAAATTACCTAGCAGGCCATTCAAAAAAGTAGGCACATCACTACCCTCCCACATTTCTATAAAGATCAAATAAAATAACATAGGTCAAAGTGTTTACCTATAATGAGTCTTACCAGAAAGGCATAATGGAATTATTCATATTCAACTGTTAATTATTATATTACTACTTTGTGACACCATTTAGAGACAGTTATCTTAGTTTTCTTGAAAGATGAGGAAACAGAGGCTCAAAGAAGTTAAATAAGTATCTCAAATCTGGCCAGTCAGAAGTAGCAGAACAGAACAAATTGCAGACATTCGTTTTTACTCCAAAGTCCATGATGTTTTCAAAATACTGTGCGGCCTCAAGCTGACTTGAAAAAGACTCCCTTTGATAGAAGATGACCCTTGAGAAATACTTTTAAAGTAAACTTGTAGGTCCTCCATCATGCTAACCTTGACTGACATCCCTGAAGAACTTGGGGTAAATCCTGTTTGATTCTCAGAACAATCCTGAAACACAGGTGATGTTGAGGGTGATGGGATGAGAGCCTGTCCATGAGCTTGGTCTGCAATAAAAGATGACAGAGAGGAGCAAAGACTAAGCAGTGTGATTTACTGGTACTCAGGGGTTACTGATCCTGAGGCGTGGGTAGACTCTATTCTGAGGCTATTTCTGTGGTTCCTGATCATCTTTCACTCTTGGTGATGGCTTGACACAATTCCATGCTTGGTTTCTAGGCACTCCCTTTTTAGAGATCTCAGACTAACACCTCTCATGGTACAGATAAGACCCACACACAATGCATGTCCACATATTTACTGACTACTTTCTGGTATTAAACATGTACACTTGTTTTTTGTTGTCAGCTCAGAGGCCATCAGTCATGACAGTGGGCTGATGATGCCACCTACATTGCTGAGATAAAGTAACTTATCTAAGATCATGCAGACAGTGACAAATTCAGTGTCCAAACCCCAAATCCATGGCATGGCTTTTGGATGAAGCATGAAGAACTGGCCTGCATGTTACTATATTGCCATCTGATCCCATTAGTGGCATATGGGTTGTGCAAAATTCAGTATTTTCTTCCCCAGGAAGCTATTTGATTCTCATATAACCAAACACTGAAAACATTATGTTTCATGTCCTCACAATATGTACTGTGATGGAAATGGAGCATAAGAGCTTGTTCTGTTTTAAGAAATTTCTCCATGAGGGGTGGAAGGAAGCAGGAATTACCTTTTCCAGGTTGAGCGTCCCAAATCTGAAAATCTGAAATTCACAATGTTTCTAAATTCAAAACGTTTTGAGCATAGACATGCTACGCAAAGGAAATGCTCATTGGAGCATTTTTTATTTCAAATTTTCAAATTTGGGGTGCTACATATATCCAAATATTTCAAAATCCCTAAAAATCCAAGACTGAAACACTTCTGGTTCCAAGCATTTTGGATAAGGGATACTCAACCTGTATTCATCTTTTTGACCCTTCTGTTTCTTTTCTTTTGCAAGTTATTTTTAAACAATCATGCCCAAGAAATTAGTTTTGTTTCTTTTTTTTTTCTTCTCTCCTCTGTGTCCATAGCTCCCTGTGGAATCCTAAGTACATCTATTCAAAGAGAAGAACCCCAGAGACTTAGCAAGGGCTGACTTTGGAGGACTTCAAAACATGCCTTCTCATAGGTGCCCAGAGATTCATTAACCTCGCTTCCGAAAACTGCTGGGACTAGAATTTAAACCCAGAGCAGAGAGTCCAAAACCTTTGCTTACAACTTCTGGTCTGCTTCCAGTAAATCTGGGTCTTCCATCTAAGATTTCATTCTTGGCCTCAACACTTCACAGAAAGATACGTTTTAATATAATTCACAAAAACTGGCTATATTTGATAAATTATTAATAAAAATTAAATAAACTACAACAAAATTTGAACCCAATATCATTAGGTGATTTCCATTTAGAATTTCTATTAATTACTCTGATTTAGTCTAAAACGAATACAAAATATGATTGCAATTCAACACTTTTTAAATCTTGCATTTTAATTTCATGGGATAAACAGGAAATGAAGAATGGAAGAAAATTATTACAATTCGAAATCTACAAAACTGTTCAGCCCTCGTTTGTTTTATTTGAAAAAAAAAAAAGAAAAAAAACCCTTGGTTTTCAATTTATTCAAATCAGTGTAGGCACTGCAAATAAAATTTTAGAATGTAGACAGAAGGTCTGTGAAGCATAAATTATAGGTGTTTTCCCAACTGGTTTATGTGATGGATTTGCTAGATCATAAAAGTTTAATTCACTAAAACTTGGTTCTTCTGAAAAATAAACTAACTGGACTTGAAAAATCACATTCGTTCATTTAAGGAATTTATATCGCTGTCCGCAACCCTTGGCAACATGGAAGACAGACAGAGAGAGAGAGAGAGAACAATTTCTGACATTAACAGGTTCATAGCCTAGAAAGTTGGTTGCAATTACTTGAAGAAAAGGAAGAAAAGTACAGAAACATACATTCACTATGCTGGAAATCTCAGGAAATCTTTTTTTGTAACATGGATTACATGTTGAATTCCCTTGCCCCATTTTGGTTGTATGTAGCTTGCTTACCAAAAAAAAAAAAAAAAAAAAAAGAAAAAAAAAATGTGTCCAGTGTTTAAGCATCAGTGAAAATACAATGATGAATAACCCATAATCCTTGTCCTCAAGGAATTGCTGATCTTATAATCACTAATAACTAGGTGGTTTTTAATAAGAAGGGAAGTCTCCTGTCCCCACAAATCAAGAATGGGTAGCTTTGAATAAAATAATTACAGAGACAAAAGAACAAAATAGCTAAGTTGGATTTTGTAGAAAGGGGATTATGTTAAGATTGACAACTGACTTTTCCATGACAAGCTCAACATAGACGACAAACAGACTTCAGGGAGCCAATTTGAATTCCTGGGCCAAAAACTGGCTGTGGTTTAGGAAGATAATGCAGGCCCAAAGAAATCTGTGAGAATGGCCTCTCTATCTACATGAAGCTGGATACTTATCTACACTGGGTACTTACATGTTTTTTTTTTTTTTCTTTTTGTTTTTTAATTTATTTTTATTTTTATTTTTGAGATGGAGCCTTACTCTATCAGCCAGGCTGGAGTGTAGTGGTACCATCTTGGCTCAATGCAATGTTTGCTTGTCAGGTTAAAGTGATTCTCCTGGCTCAGCCTACCAAGTAGCTGCAACTACAGGCGTGCACCACCACGCCCAGCTACTTTTTGTATTTTTAGTAGACATAAGGTTTCACCATGTAGGACAGGCTGGTCTTGAACTCCTAACCTCAAGTGATCTGCCCGTCTCAGCCTCCCAAAGTGCTGTGAGTCACTGCACCCAGCCTGTTAAAGAGGAATTGGGATTGCCATCTCCCTATAGTAAGTAGTGACCCCTGACCCAGAAAAGAGTTTCAAAGGTGGAAGACTGAATGTCAGAAGCAGAAACTGCAGGATACACACCCTGCACGCCCCCTCCCACCTCCCACTTCAAGTCCCATGACCCTCGCCCTACCTCTCAGCACCAAAAGCAGCAAAGCTAGGCCACCAGAAGGGCTACATATCAGCAGCAGTAATTTAGACCCTTAGCAACAACCAGTTTAGACCTTAATGACTGTCATTCTGCACTTTTTCACTCTGCAGAATATAGATAAAATAACAAGCACATCAGAAATGAGGTAAGTGAGAAATTGAAATTGTAAACTTGGACTTGAAGCCTGTACTTTAGTGCAACTTTTAAACTTCAGTTTTAGAGATTGTCTGTTCATAATATGAAACTAAGATCCAAGAAAACCTTTTAAAAATCTGGATTAGCCTGAAATCCCAGCACTTTGGGAGGCTGAGGTGGGCAGATCATGAAGTCAGGAGATCGAGACCATCCTGGCCAACATGGTGAAACCTCGTGTCAACTGAAAATGCAAAAATTAACCAGGCATGGTGGTGTATGCCTGTAATCCCAGTTACTCAGGAGGCTGAGGCAGAATTGCTTGAACACAGGAGAGAGAGGTTGTAGCGAGCTGAGATCATGCCATTGCACTCCAGCCTGAGCAACAGAGCAAGACTCATCTCAAAAAAAAAAAAAAAAAAAATCTGGATCAAAAACTTTTTGTGTGTTCAGTGTAATTGGCAGATTTGAAATATAATCTATGACAGTACCCACCTGAAAACCCTTGAATTACTTGAAAAAAGAATCTCACAGAACCATGGAAACTCAAGTTGGAGAGAACTTGGAGAGTAATCTCCAAAACCAAGGAATAGATTTTCCGGGGAATTCTCTCCTTGGAAGTACCCAGGTTATTGGTGATTCTGTACCGAAAGCTACTAAGGTTTGAATGTTTGTCTCCTCCAAAACTCGTGTTGAAACTTAATCCCCAATGTGTCAGTATTGAGAGGTGGGGCCTTCAAGAGGTGATTGGATCATGAGGGCTGTTTCCTTTTGAATGGATTAATCCATTCATGGATTCATGGTTATCACGGGAGGGGAACTGGTGGCTTTACAGGAAGAGGAAGAGAGAACTGAGCTAGCCCATCAACACGCTTAGCCCCCTTGCCATGTGATACCTTGAGTTGACGTGGGCCTCTGCAGAAAGTCCCTACCATGAAGAAGGTTCTCACCACATGCAGCTCCTCGACCTTGGACTCTCAGCCTCCATAATTGTAAGAAATACCTTCCTTTTCTTGTATATTACCGAGTTTCAGGTATTCTGTTATAAACTACAGAAAATGGGCTAACACAGAAGCTAAGGACTGCTTATCCTTCAATACTCCTCCCACATCATCCTTGACAATGTCTGTCTATGTGAGAAGCTATGCTACTCACATTTCTGAAACTAATTGGTAAATAATACTATATGCTTGCCTCCAAAAACAGGACAAAGTAATTTTAACAATTACAACAAAATAATTTGAACTAGGAAACATATAAGGGAATCTTGCCATTCAAAGCAGTAAAACGAGGCCAGGTATGGTGGCTTATGCCTGTAATTCCAGCACTTTGGGAGGCTGAGGCGTGTGGATTACCTGAGGTCAGGAGTTTGAGACCAGCCTGGACAATATGACAAAACTCCATCTCTACTAGAAATACAAAAATTAGCCGGGCATGGTGACAGGTGTCTATAATCCCAGCTACTTGAGAGGCTGAGGCAAGAGAACCGCTTGAACCCTTGAACCCGGCGGGGGCAGAGGTTCCAGTAAGCCGAGATCGTGCCACTTCATTCCAGGCTGGGCAAAAAAGTGAAACTCTGTCTCGATAAATAAATAAATAAATAAATAAATAAATAAATAAATAAATAAATAAAATCAGCAGTAAAAAGAGTGAGGGAAAGGAAGACTTCTCATTCCCTCACTTTTTTTCTCAAAATCTCGAACTTTTAGAATGACCTTGTTCATTTTTTTATTTTTCAAAGTCCTTTTCCCTTGAAGCCCTCATCTCCTTAGATAAAGCCAAACATGGAATTATTTTTAAGTCATAACTTTTAAAGAGAAATAAAAGTTGAAGGGTAATATACACAAAAATCAATCCTGCATTTTATAAATTATAAACCTGAGGCATAAGCAACTTAATGACTTGCTGAAGGTCATATAGTGAATATATAAAAAAACCAGGGCCCCAACTTCTAGGAAGATTAGAGTCAGATAAGCATTGACTCTAGGGACAAAATAATAATGAGGTAATGCTTACAAAGCCCTTACTTAGCTACAAACCTAGAATATAGTAAACGCCTAATAAAGGTCATCATAATAGGTTTCTGTCTTCAACAATCTCTGGGTGATAAATATGATGAAGGAAATAGGTGGGGGAGGACGTGCTGAGTAATAGAGAACTGCTAATTTTATACAAGGGGAATCTTATTTAAATTCATAGTAACTATACCTCCTGCCCCCTGGACATAGCCTCCTTTTAGCCTGGCTCTTTGATTTAAGACAATTTTCAACCTATTTCTTTTGCCTTCTCTACCTCTCTGAACACTAAACTTTGAGAGTCCATTCACATTAAAAATACCAGCCTGATACACATCAATTTGAATTGGAAAAGAAACAAAGCTTAAAAACAACAACCAAAAATACCAGCGGTGTACTCAATAAAGTGGGAAATGAATGACAGGACTACAAAAATTTACTTCAACTGACTTCAGAGAATGCAACTTAATTTTTGTCAAATGCAAAAGGCATGAATATTTTCAAGCTTCAACAATTCCTAAATATTCAAAATGCCTAAACTTTGTTGAAGAGTCATTCAACAAATGCTCACAGATCTTTCATTTGTCTAGGTAGTCCTCTTGAATGGTAAAATCTATCCAAACCAGCTATGGTCCTGCTATGATTTGGATATGGTTTATATGACTCAGCCAAGTCTCACGTTGAAATATGATCCCCAGTGTTGGAGGTAGGGCCTGGTGGGAGGTGTTTGGACCCTGGGGCAGATCTATTCATGGCCAAGGCTAAGGGGTGCCAGCATGTGCAGATCATATGGGCAACAGAGGAAACAAGAGATGGGAGGGAGGTGCCCTGCTCTTTTTAACAACCAGTTCACATGCTGGTTCCCCTTCCCCTTCCGCCGTGAGTGGAAGCAGCCTGGAACCCTTACCAGATGCACATGCTGACTGCATGCTTCTTATACAGCTTGTAGAACAATTAGCAAAATAAACCTCTATTCTTTATAAATTATGCATCCTTAGGTATTCCTTTATAACAAAAGGACTAAGATGGGTGCCTGCAACTATATTTCCAAAGAAGCAACTCCTCCAAACCTACAATGGTTTGACTGTGTTCCCACCCAGATCTCATTTTGAATTGTAGCTCCCATAATTCCCAAGTGTCATGGGTGGGACCAGGTGGAGGTAACTGAATCATGAGGACGGTTTCCCCCATGCTGTTTTCATGATAATGAGCAAGTTTCAAAAGATCTGATGGTTTTATAAGCATCTGGCATTTCTCCTGCTGGCACTCATTTTCTCTCTGTTGCCGCCGTGTGAAGGGGTGCCTTCACCATAATTGAAAGTTCCCTGAGGCTCTCCAGCTATGTGGAACTGTGAGTCAATTAAACTCTTTTCTTTATAAATTACCCAGTCTCAGGTATTTCTTCAAAACAGGACGATAACAGACTAATACAAAACCCTCCTGCCAGTGCCTCATTTCTCTATCTTATTCTCTTGAGTGTGTATCGAATGCAATCCTCCCCACTAAAAATAATTAGAGTCAGAGTATTTAAGTAACTTTCTCAGAAATCTTAAAGCATTTGGCATTTATTAACAACCTAATTTCACCTTTTGGATGAAACTAATAAAGTGCAGCACCTCCCCCTACCTTTCTCTCTCTCTCTCTCTTGCTCCAGCTTCCGCCATGTGAACTGCCTGCTGCCACTTCGCCTTCTGCCATGAATAAAAGCTTCTTGAGGCCTCCCCAGAAGCAGATGCTGGCACCATTCTTCCTGTACAGCCTGCAGAACCATGAGTCAATTAAGCTTCTTTTCTTATAAATTACCCAGTCCCATTATTCCTTTATAGCAATGCAAAACTGGCCTAATAAAAGTCTTTTTTTTTTTTTTTTTTTTTTTTTGAGACAGAGTCTCACTCTGTTGCCCAGGCTGGAGTGCAATGGCGTTATCTCAGTTCACTGCAAGCTCCGCCTCCCAGGTTCACGCCATTCTCCTGCCTCAGCCTCCCGTGTAGCTGGGACTACAGGCGCCTGCCACCACGCCCGGCTAATTTTTTGTATTTTTAGTAGAGACGGGGTTTCACCGTGTTAGCCAGGGTGGTCTCCATCTCCTGACCTTGTGATCCACCTGCCTCGGCCTCCCAAAGTGCTGGGATTACAGAAAGTCTTTTTTAAAAATAAATTCCTTCATTTTCCCAGATCTATAAAATGATGGGATTATGTCAGTTGCCTGGATTTTCAGCTTTAGAATTTTGTGAGGCAATGTCATTGATTTCATTTTCTAAATATGTCCTCTGTCTTCTACGTTGTGTTCCACCCTGACCCAGCCAATGCGATCTCTCTCATAACAGAAACACCACTCACCAAGGTGGTCAGACAGTAACCTAGAAGGCATCCTTCATGCCTTTCTTTCATAACCCACATTCAATCCATTTTAAGTACCATGAGCCCTGATTTCAAAACATATGCTGAGTTTGTCTCTTTCTCACCATCTGCGCTGTTATAATTGCATTCCAAACCACCTCACTCTCTCTTTTCTCCTAACTTCTTTTCCTGCTTCCACTTTTGCTCTTATAAGGTTTATTCTCTACACAGAAGCCAGAGAGATCCTTTTAAAACATAAATCAGATTCTGCCCTTTTCTACAACAGAGCCTTGTGCAGGTTTCCTTCCATCTTAGAACACCTTGCGAAGTTCTTACCGTGGTCTGCAAGATCCTACAAGGTTCCGCCACTATGATGACGTTCTTCCTTGGCTTACTGCCCTCCAGACACACTGGCCCCCTGTTGTTCCCACTCAGGGCATTTGTACTTGCTAACCCTCTGGCTGGAACACTCTCTTGGTACCTCCACTTGTTCCCCCTACCTGACTTCACAGGTCTCTGTTTCAATGTTCTCTCCTCAAAGAGTCATCCTGACCTCCTTATCTAAAATAACTGCCCCATCACTCTCCATTGATTCCCTCATCCTTTAGTTTTCTTCCTGACTCTTATTACCAATGTGTTAGATTGTTTCTCTACTAGTCCGTAATGAATCATGCATTCTCATATCCATGCCCCTAGCTTTGTGCCTTTCTCTGGCCTGTGGGGCATTAGGAAACATGACACACACAGAAACTTAAGGAGCACTTGCTCTTTGGTACTTGCTCCCACGGAACCCTAAGACCACCCAGAGACAAAACATCATGTGGTCAGAGGGGCTTGGCCACCCAGTGCGCCCAGCCAAGCCCAGTCACCAGCTGACATTCCAGTTCAAAGGAGCCACAAGTGTGAGTTCAGGTGAGGGCAGCAGATGACCCACTCTCTTGCCCACAAAATAGTGGGAAATCATGAACGATTGTTGCTTTAAGATACTTAGTTTGAGGGTTTTTTCCAACAAACTAAAATATAACCAATGCAGCTCTTGTGGCTTATTATGTTTTCTTATTGTTATATTATTATTATTATTCCATTGGAATGTAAACTCCATGAGTAAAGGGGCTTGGTTTGTCATTATCGTTAATTCCACCACATAGAGCAACTCATTGAGTATATATTCAATGGTGTTGAGGATACTCTTAATAAATATGTATCAACTGAATGACTGTATGAATGAATGAATGAGCAATTTCATAGTTCACAGACAAATATCCTGCTTAGCCAAAACAAACATTCTCAGGACCATTCTGTATTTTTAAGTTATAAGAAGAGGCATAAAGGCAGCAGTTCAGGTTGTTTCTCATAATTAACCCTGTTTGAAAATGGAAGCTTTCTTCCCCAAATCACTTGGAACCTGGAATTTAAATCTCCCAACCTCAGTCCTGATGTTTGCACTACACTCTGCTGTCTGTCAGTGACTCCTGTAGAAGTCACTTCAAAGTGTATGGCTGCCAATATCCGATTAACACCGAAGTGCAATAAGCACTTTGCTGGAAAACTTTTCACCATGCACCCTAAGTGATGGAGAAGTACCAGAGAGGATAGGAAAGGTATCTGACAAGATGAACCTAACCTGAACAAGTGCAGGGCAATTTGAAATGTCTTACAATGTTTCTGTTCCTTTACACAGTAGGCGCCCATGGCCCAAAGCACTACGATGCCTACCCTGTGTTTCTGGTAAATCTGAATCCCTGTGAGCTTGTGATGCATGAGCTGAATGTTTGACTGACTACTTTATTGATTTTTAAATGTACCCATTCCTGAGCCTTCAGACCCATGTACAAAGAACAGTATACCTTTTAAGTAACAGTTATTTTCTGGAGGGTATAATTATAGTTATAAACCTGCCATTCCTCCCACCATGTCAGAAAAAATGTCTCCCTGCTCACCAGCAGCCTCTGGCTCTGATGAATGAAGAAGGACCTGTACATGAGAAAGCTCAATAAATTCTATGGGTGACAGAGGAATGCAGAGCAAGAGGCCAGATCTAACATCCTGTCCCCTGCACAGTACACTGGCCCTGCTTCTTCCCAGTTAGACCAAGACTGGGAAACCAAATTGACAAATGAGGCACCAAAAAATAGAACCTTAAATGGAGTCACAAAGCCAATTGAATACAAGCAGACGGTAGACTACAGAGATCAAGTTGTCTAGGGCCATTAGCCTTAGGGACAGCCTGGTGTCACAAAAAGCAGACAGACCTATGAATTGGGTGCTGGCCTGCTTGGGACTGTGTCCCACTGGTTTCATAGCCTGGAGTCTATTCAGCTGTCTGGAATGCAGTGTTTTTATCTGCAAAATGAGAAAACTGTGCTAGATGAGCTCTAAGGCCCTTTTAGGCTTAGAATGTTATGGACCTAAATCAGCACTATCAAAAACACGCTGTTTTTACCGTCTCAAGAGGTGAACCATGAAATCAATATTTTTAGCAATTGCTAAGCACAAATTAATAACCCTACAAAGTGAATTGTTTTTATAAAACTGCCTCCTTGATGTTGCATTATATTTGTCTCTAAAGCAAACAACATGAATTGATTTATTTGCACGTATGTGTTGAATGCTACTGTTACAGAAAGAGCAAGTTCATATGCCCGCTGTGCATTAAGAGACCAATACAATGAGACAGCAGGACTTGCAGGAGAGAAGGAGTTCAATGATCACAAGGCAGCAGAGTGAGGAGATGGGAGGAGCCCCTTCAAATCCATCTCCCCTAGGAATTCTGGGCTGGAGTTTTTAAGGGAGACCTGGAGGGTGAGGGGCTAGAAAATTGGGGTTGTTGATTTTTCAGGGTAAGGGAGATGAAATCATCAGGATGTGGAAGCTGTATTATTTGGTGTGTCACCTCCTGTGGGGTTCTTCAGACCAGCTGAGTCAGTAGTAGTTTTATTGGTGTGCAGGACTTGAGAGAATATCTCAAAGGGAAAAAAATATTTTGTAATGTTCAAGTTATCTGTAGATCAGTTAAGGGGAACTTTTATCTTGTAACAGGGTCTACATGATTCTGAGGCAACAGGCAGCAAACCACTATGAGGAAGCAGGCTGACTTCATGACTGATGCAGAGTGTGCCGCAAGCTTGGCTTATTTTCATTTATCCCCTTTCCTTCTCCCCTGAATAACTCTACAGTTTATATACACTTTATAGTTTTAATCACGGGAGAAGGAAGGGGGATGGTTTCACTACTGTATGTTGGATTGTCTACCACAGAGCACAAGATAGATGAGGACTCTGCCTCCAATACCCCATGGAAGGCTGTGGACATGTTTTAAAGGATCTTCCATTCCAAGCCAAGGAGTTTGGATCTGAATCTACAGGGAATGAGTTCCTGAAGACTTTAAAGTAGGGAGTTACCAGTCAGTGTGGTTCAGAGTGGGATTATTCTGGCAGCAGAGCTTCTGAAAAGGGAAGGAGCAGATGTTAGGGAGGCCAACAAGAAGGCTGCTCTCATAGTGTGAGTAAAAAATGATGGGGCCTCTCTGCTTCTGCTACTGAAGTCTAACTGTTGTAACAAATAGACCCAACCATGTCATAGCTCAACTCAAGAGGCATTGCTCTGGGCAGTCACTCAGGACTGTGGGGTAGCTGCCCTCTGGCATGTTCACTCAGAGACCCAGGCTCTGCTATGTGCAGCTCCACCTCCCACAGGGCCTTGTAACTAGTAGCATTCAGCGAGCAGAAGATGAAATGGCAGGAAGAATGTGAATGGCAGTTTCCTAGGGGCCAAACCTGCAAGAGGCATGTGCCCTTTTATTTATCTTTCCATTGGCATGGCCAGGTAGATACCACGGAGCCTTAGAAAACCATGCTCTCTCTCAAGTGCCCAGGACAACAAGGAGAACGGATTGTGGATAACTTTTGGAAGTTTCTTCTATAAGACATGAACAAAGAGAAACTGGCTGGAAGGGTGAAGATGCGGGGATGAAATGAGGAGATCCTTTCTGCAGTATGATCACAGGATATGGTCACAATTTGGAAGGAAGCTAGAAAATGAAAGGGAGAGGCTTGATGACGACCCAGAATTTTCTAGCTTGGAAAACTGAAATGAAAAATATTGCAAATAAGATGTAATCTCTTTTGGAGGGCAATATGGTGTTATCCATCAAAATTTCGGATGGAGTATACCTTTCACACAAACATTCTACTTTAAGAACTTATCCTACGGAAAAATTAACACAATCTATATGCAAAGACATTCACTGAAGTATTACTTGAATTAGCCAAAAAAAGGAAAATTATGTAAATGTCCACAAAGAGGATGAGTTAAAATAAATTATAGGCATATAAGTATGCAACTATTAAAAATAGCAAGATTAATCTATATGTATTGATATAAAAAGATGTCTGAATTGCACTGTCACATTTAAGAAGCAAGTTGCAGAATGATATATACAACTGTGTTTTGGGATAAAAATATATGTATGTATATTCATTGAAGAAAAACTCTGAAAGAGTATACCAAAACCATTAGTGTTTATTTTGAGAGTGGTATATTGTTTAAATGTATTTTTTCTACAGACTGCCTGTTTTCACTTGCATAATAAAAAACAAATATAATTTTGGTTTTCAAAGTTATTATTATCATTGTATAGATTAGATAAAGCCATGCATGCATAGCCTTAAAGGAAGGAGCAGGAGGTGAGTTCCGGGAATGTATGTGTGCACGTGTGGATATGTGTGCTGTTGTTTTTGTTGTTGCTCCAAAGCACTTTGTAACATCAACAGTTTTCTTATTTTAGAAAAGAGAAAATAGAGGCTCAAAGAAACTAATGGCTTGAAGATGACACACATCTGAAGGATCTTTATTCAGGCTTCATGTAAAAGATTGTCAAGCCCTTCTCTGCCAGGGCTCTACTCTACACAGACCCCCAGCAGGCAGACATGAGTGGTGGCCTGATGGGCCCACAAGAGTGAGCGGAGAGAGCCAGGAAACAAAGGCAATGAGCAAAATAACATGGGACATGCCTTTTATTGGAAGAACAAGTGAAATGTCGACTAAAATAACCTGTTTGTCTACTTTCGCCTTGCCCAATGCCTCTTACTTCTCTGTCCTCTTCTTACTCCTTCCTTCTTTTTGGATTCTGCCATTTTTTTCTTTTCCTTCCTCTCCCTACTAAAAAGAAAAGAAAAAAAACCGAGATGAGGAGACAGGGGAGGAAGAAAGGAGATACAAACCTTTCCATTGCTTTCTGTATTGTCCAAATGTAGCCATAGGGCTTTTTGTTTGTTTGCGTTGTATATGTTTTTATTTTAGTTTGTAATTGTAGGCGCTTGAAAGACACAGGCAGTGCAATTTGGGGTATTTGGTATTCTGCCTTCTACAGGGAAACAGTCATATCCATAAACCTCTATTATTAACCTCTTGATCATAGGTACCATTGAAGAAATAAGTGGCAGTTGTTGATTTGTTAAAATTATACATTGATCTTAGCAATTAAGTTCTGTGTGTCTATCCTTTCTTAATCGATCTAGTCATCTTTATCAAATGAGTTCCATGAAACAAATAACAAGGGCATACATTTAGTTTTAAATTATTTGTGTTGCTTTTGATGAGTCATAAATGAATGTACAGTAAAGATTATAAAAGAGATTGTATCTGTAAGGTATTTCATAGTGAACCTAAACATCACACATACTTGTATGAGTTCACAGAAGCCTATTTCCACATAATGAGACACTCCATAATCTACATTTGAAATCTGATCATTAGCTTTACAGTCACTACATACAGAGAGACAGAGAGAGAGAGAGAGAGAGGGAGAGAGAGAGAGAAAGAGAGAGACAGAGAGAGAAACTTGGCTTGGCAAATATCACTAACAGCCAGTACTGTTGCAACTTCATCCCTACTGCTTTACTTATAAAAATGATAAGCAAAAGAGGGGTTCTTGCATTTAATGTAACAATGAGATTGTTATTGTATAGATAATCCTAAAATGCAGATGGTCATATCTAAATAAAGTTAGTAACAATTACTGAAAATAGTTTGTTATATTCTTTTTTAATAAATGAAAATAATAAGCTTCACCATGTAGATTTGCTTTGAATATAAGAATTCAGACAACTCCAAAGTTATTGCAGCGTATTCAGATGACAACAAAAGGTGTAATATTTTTATTCATAATAAAAATTCACATAATATGCTTTTCAAAAAATATGATTGTGTGTGAATGTCTTAAATGGTTATCATTTCTAGAAATCTTCTTCAGCTTTCTCTGCTCTCAAGAAGATCAAATAAATTAGATGAGACTGAGCATTAATTGGTTGCCAAGATTCATTTTTGTAAAAATCATTTTGGAGTTGTAGATGTTCATAAAAAGACTAATTGCAAAGTGGTTTAAATTATTTTTATTATGATTTAATTGTTCAAAACAATTTTCCCTTAGGATTATTTTTTCCAAGTCATTTATTTCACTTTATCAAATGACATTTTAAGAAGTTCTATAATCAGCATACGTTGTCAAGACAAAATAGAAAATGTGCAGATACACCAGCACTGTCAGCTTTCTTTTCTTCTTTCTTCTCTCTTCTCTCTCTCTTTCTCTCTGAAAGCCGTGTATCTTCTTATTAAAATAATTCAAACAAGAAAGACATGTATAAGTAAAAATAACAAAGCCCTGCCTTAATTTAATCAGCCTAATTTAGCTTTTGTGAAAAGTGAAAATATTTTAAAATAGTATAGCCAATATTTGATATGAAAAAGAATATGAAAACATTCAGACAGATATTGTTCATAATATTCGATTAGTCCATTCTCACACCACTGTAAAGAAATACCTGAGATGGGGTAATCTATAAAGAAAAGAGGTTTAATTGGCTCATGGTTCTACAGGCTGTGCAAGAAGCATAGCGGCTTCTGCTTTTGGGGAGGCCTCAGGAAACTTACAATCATGGTGGATGGTGAAGGGGAAGCAGGCACGTCTTATGTGGGTGGAGCAGGAAGCCTAGAGAAAAGGGAAGTGCTACACACTTTTAAACAACCAGGTCTCATGAAAACTCACTCACTATCATGAGAAGAGCACTGAGGGGATGGTGCTGACCCACTCATAATTAACCAGCCCCATGATCCAATCACCTCCCACCAGGCCCCACCTCCAAAATTGGGGATTACAGTTCAACATGAGATTTGGTAGAGACACAGATCCAAACCATATCAAATATTAATACATCATCTAGAATATATAATAAAGACATAATACGAATATATATATATCTTTGTTTCTTTTTCACAATTTGTATTGAAAGTTTTTTGTATGGGGATCTTTGAAAACCCTAAAAGTTGTTTCTTTCCAGGAATACAGTCTTGCACATTTTCCTTTCTGTGTGCCAACCAACACCAAAGTGTGTCAGTCATCAAAATACATACAGATAAAGAAATACAACCTAGTATATTCGCATTTGTCTAATGTGAAAGTTGTATTATTTGACATCTGAGTCCCCAGGATAGAGAGGAAGTTGGAGACTGACAGTCTAACTGATAGTCCCCTTTCTATTCATACATTGAGCAAGTCTCCATGGAGTCGATATGAAGATTTGGACTGTCTGCCCCTCCAGTCTTGTGACAACCCCAAGAAAAGTAATAAAGGTGGAAAACAGAATGGGATTCATCTACAAATGATCAAACAAACACAACACTCTCTAATGGCTAAAAGCTGAGTGTATTTAATATATAACTTACTCTCAATAATAATATCAGTCTCATCTCTATGTACTCATCTATATGATGGTACTTGGAGACGGGGCATTTGGGAGGTAATTAGGTCACAGGGTGGAAGCTTCATGATGGGATTAGTGACCCTATAAGAAGAGATAAGAAAGAGCTTGCTTTCTCTCTCTTCTCCCTCTACCAGGTAAAGTATACAATGAGCAGATGGCAGTCTGCAAACCAGGAAAAGGGCCTTCAACAAGACCCAACCATGCTGCCACTCTGGTCTCACAGTTCCAGCCTCCAGAACTGTGAAAAATAAGTATTTGTTGTTTAAGCTACCCATCCTATGGAATTTATTATATCAACACAAGCTAACTAAGACACATGCATTAATATGTGGCCATGGGGGGAATATGAAAAAAAACAAAAAGTAGAAACATACACAGATTAAACAGTTTTGTTATGGATTGAGTTGTGTACCCTTCAAATTCACATGTTGATGCTCTAACCCATGATGTGACTTTATTTGGAGACAGGGCCTTTAGGGAGATAATTAAGGTTAAATGATGCCAGGCGCAGTGGCTCACACCTGTTACCCCAGCACTTTGGGAGGCCAAGGAAAGCGGATCACCTAAGGTCAGGAGGTCAAGACCAGCCTGAACAACATGATGAAACACCATCTCTACTAAAAATACAAAAATTAGCCAGGCATGGTGATGCATACCCATAATCCCAGCTACTAGGGAAGCTGAGGCAGGAGAATTGCTTGAACCTGGAAGGCGGAGGTTGCAGTGAGCCAAGGTCACACCATTGCACTCCAGCTTGGGTGACAGAGTGAGACTCCGACTCAGAAAAAAAAAAAAAAAAAGGTTAAATAAGGTCTTACGGGGGGTCCCTAATCCAATAGGGCTCATATCCTTATAAGAAGAGGAAAGGACATTGGCTCTCTCTCTCATCTGCATTGTGAGGCCATGTGAGGGCTCAGCAAGAAGGCTTCAGTCTACAAGACAGGAAGCGAGACCTTACTAGACACCAACCCTAAAGGCACCTTAATCCTTCTAGTCCTCAGAATGGAGAGAAAATAAACGTATGTTATTCCAGCCAGCCAGCCTATGATATTTTGTTACGGTTGCCTGAGCAGACTAATACGGGTTTAAAATGTGTGTTCATCCATTTGCTAATGAAAGGTGAATGGAAAAGGAAAGATGGAAGACACAGGAGAGGTGCAATAACTGGTGGAGCAAGGTACCAGAGGAGACTCGACGTGATGGCATCCAGAACACAGGCAACTTTTGTTGAAGAGAGCAATTGTTCCAGAATCTTCTAGACAGGGACTTTGAGAACTTCATGAGCATTCTGACTTCTGGCATGTACAGTATTTTAAAAAACATTTCAAAGTTGTACCCATTCCCCTTTAGCTTGGAGGAAATGATCCCTCTTCTAAAACTAAGCCTTCGCCTATGCTTAGGGTTTCAAAACTTCCCACAACCTGGAGATCTCTTGAGCTGATTTCTTCCGCACCTTTCTGCAGTACCTCTCCTTGACCTCTATCTCCTGATATGGTTTGGCTGTGTCCCCACCCAAATCTCATCTTGAGTTGTAGCTCCATAATTCCCACATGCTGTGGGAGGGACCTGGTAGAAGATAATTGAATCACGGGGCCAGGTCTTTCCCATGCAGTTCTCGTGATAATGTGAATAAGTCTCAAGAGATCTGATGGTTTTATAAGGGGAGTTCCCCTGCACAAGCTCTTTTCTCTTGTCTGCCACCATATGAGGCATGTCTTTCACTTTCTGCCACAATTGTGAGGCCTCCCCAGCCATAAACCTCTTTTTCCTTGTAAATTACCCAGTCTCAGGTATGTCTTTATCAGCAGCATGAAAACAGACTCATACAATCCCCCACTACCCAGATCCAAGCACCCAGTGCACTAGTCTAGCATTTTCCTCTCTCTATGACTCATGAACCCTTTTCATAATAATTTGCCAACAATTTCCTTTAAAATTTTTCATGGTATGAAACAAAGTAATTTTAAGTTGAAAAAGGTTTTAGATTTTTCTTAGATCAGTGTATTATTAAAGATCATATTACAAAATTCATTTAATAAAAATTTCTATAATATCTATTCCATGTATTAAAAATCATAGCTTTTCTCCATTTATTATATGACATATACTGTTTGATTTACTTTAATTATGTAAGAAAAAAGGATGGTTGAGTAATAAATTTCAAAATGACACTGTATGTGATGTGGAGACTAATGTATATTAAAAATGTAGATTAAAATTTAATTACATGTTACATCATCAAGATTTGACTGCTTTAGTAATTTTTAGGCTATTTGCAAGCACTTTCCAAATAACACATTTTTATTAGATGAAAGCCAAACTAGATATGATTATTACTATATTTTTTCTCTTTTTTCTGTTTATTTTTTAAGCAATTGAGGCATCTTGGTAAGCTTTATAAGAATTTTGCTATCTGATTTGTGGATCTGACTTGTGAAAATTATCTTGAGCTAAATTTGCAGAAATATTACTATCATTTGCTTCTCAATAACTTATATTCAAACACTAGTTTTCCTTACATTGTGTTTTTAAAAATTCCCCCTTTACAGCCCCAAAATGTAACTGAAAAAAATATCAATTAAAAACTGCAGGAGTCTGAGACCAGCTTGGCTAACATGGCGAGATCCCACCTCTACAAAAAAAGGAAAAAAGTTAGCCAGGCATGGTGGCTCTCACCTCTAGTCCCAGATATTCAGAAAGCTGTGGGAGGATTACTTGAGCCCAGGGACCCATGGCTGCAGTGAGCCATGATCATGCCACTGCACTCCAACCTGAGTGACAGTGAAACCCTGTCTCAAAAAACCAAACCAAACCACAACAACAATGATGAAAAAACAACAACAACTAAAAGCCAGCAAAATTCTATGAAGGTTGAAACCAGTGGTGTCCACCAAGTCACAGCAGCACTGACTCTGATCCCACACATGGTTGTCCTTCCCTGTTGGGTGAGGGGCAGTGGTGAGGGGTTGACTCTTGACTTACTCTGTCATTGCCACCACATGAATCCCTCTGCAACTCTCTGGGGATTTATGGATCTCCAGTGAGAACACAGTGCCCTAGCCCAGTGGTTCTCAAACTTGGGGGAGCAACAGAATCAACCAGAGAGTTGTTAAAACACAGATTACTAGGATCGAATGATTCAGTAAATCTGGTCGGGCGTCCAACAATTTGCATCTCTAACAATCATCAGGCTAGATGCTGATGCTGTTGGACCCATGACCACGCTTTGAGAACCACTGCTCCACCATCAGACGGTTCATGCTCTCCATTCATTTTCCTGGCTTCTTGCCTTTACTTGTTTCCTTTCTGGAATGCCTCCTGCCTCTCCATTTCCTGAATTGTACTTGCTGAAATCTTACTTGTCCTTCAAGGCAAAATTCATTGCCACTTCCTTGGGCTGCTTTCTGTTCTCTCCAGAGTGCCCCATTCTTTCCTCTAGGAGACAGCTAGGCAGGTGACGGTTTGGTGTGTATACATTGTGCACAAGCTATGGGGTAGGCTCTGTGTTAGTCCATTTTCTCGCTGCTCATAGAGACATACCCA
>NW_012104576.1:1858758-1904582 GCF_000951045.1 Mandrillus leucophaeus
TAGTCCCAGATATTCAGAAAGCTGTGGGAGGATTACTTGAGCCCAGGGACCCATGGCTGCAGTGAGCCATGATCATGCCACTGCACTCCAACCTGAGTGACAGTGAAACCCTGTCTCAAAAAACCAAACCAAACCACAACAACAATGATGAAAAAACAACAACAACTAAAAGCCAGCAAAATTCTATGAAGGTTGAAACCAGTGGTGTCCACCAAGTCACAACAGCACTGACTCTGATCCCACACATGGTTGTCCTTCCCTGTTGGGTGAGGGGCAGTGGTGAGGGGTTGACTCTTGACTTACTCTGTCATTGCCACCACATGAATCCCTCTGCAACTCTCTGGGGATTTATGGATCTCCAGTGAGAACACAGTGCCCTAGCCCAGTGGTTCTCAAACTTGGGGGAGCAACAGAATCAACCAGAGAGTTGTTAAAACACAGATTACTAGGATCGAATGATTCAGTAAATCTGGTCGGGCGTCCAACAATTTGCATCTCTAACAATCATCAGGCTAGATGCTGATGCTGTTGGACCCATGACCACGCTTTGAGAACCACTGCTCCACCATCAGAGGGTTCATGCTCTCCATTCATTTTCCTGGCTTCTTGCCTTTACTTGTTTCCTTTCTGGAATGCCTCCTGCCTCTCCATTTCCTGAATTGTACTTGCTGAAATCTTACTTGTCCTTCAAGGCAAAATTCATTGCCACTTCCTTGGGCTGCTTTCTGTTCTCTCCAGAGTGCCCCATTCTTTCCTCTAGGAGACAGCTAGGCAGGTGACGGTTTGGTGTGTATACATTGTGCACAAGCTATGGGGTAGGCTCTGTGTTAGTCCATTTTCTCGCTGCTCATAGAGACATACCCAAGACTGGGTAATTTATAAAGAAAAAGAGGTTTAACGGACTCACAGTTCCACATGGCTTGGGAGGCCTTACAATCATGGCGGAAGGCAAGGAAGAAAAAGTCACACCGCCGGGCGCAGTGTGTAATCATGCTTGTAATCCCAGCACTTTGAGAGCCTGAGGCAGGTGGATTGCCTGAGCTCAGGAGTTCGAGACCAGCGTGGGCAACATGGCGAAACCCTGTCTCTACTAAAAATACAAAAAAAAAAAAAAATTAGCCAGACATGGTGGTGCTCACTTATAATCCCAGCTACCCGGGAGACTGAGGCACGAGAATCACTTGAACCGGGGAGCAGAGGTTGCAGTGAGCCGAGATTGTGCCAGTGCACTTCAGCCTGGGTGACACAGTGAGACTCTGTCAAAAACAAAACAAAACAAAACAAACTCTCACATCTTACATGGCTACAGGGAAGAGAGAATGAGAACCAAGCGAAAGGGGTTTCCCCTTATCAAACCATCAGATCTCATGAGACTTATTCACTACCACCAGAACAGTATGGGGGAAACTGCCCCAGTGATTCAATTATATCCCACCAGGTCCCCCCCACAACACATGCGAATTATAGGAGCTACAGTTCAAGAGGAGATTTGGATGGAGACATAGCCAAACTGTATCAGGCTCCTAGGAAAATGCCCAGGGCACAAAGATATGTAACTACAGACCTTCCCTTTGAGGAAACCCCATTTATGTATCTCACTCTCATTCACAGAGTTAAAAACTCATTGATTGTGAAAATGATGTTTTATTAATTTTGATATCCCCTGGCCTAGCATACATCTAGGCATTTAATAATGTTACTTCTAACTTTAATTGGCTTGTGAAAAATATTATTTATGTACTCAACAAATACTTACTGGATGTGCCATGATGAATGACACAGACGCAATCCCAGAGCTCATAATAGTAATGACAATCATGATGATTTACTGAGTGTTTATTATCTGCCAGGCACTATATTAGATGCTTTATGTTTATTAACTCATTTAAACCTCAAAACAAATCTATACGGTAGGTACCATAATTACCTTAATTTTACAACATGAAAGCCTAACTAAGGTCATACAGCTATGTAAGAAAAAGGAATCAGGGTTTAGAACCTGGGAAATCTGGCCCCAGCACCATTTACCATGACATTATAGCCGATGAAACATTCTAGCGAGGAAGATGGCATTAAAGATGAATGAGTTAAATTCTGTCCTGATATGTACTGTGAATGAGCAGTACAAGATGCTATGATGTTATGTGGCAGAAGGGGAAAACCCAGATGTTTTGAGATGGTCAGGATGGATTTTCTTGAGAAAATGATTCCTTAGCTGAGACTTGAAGGATGGGCATGAGTTAAGAAGACAAAAGGGAGCAGGTAAAGTGCTATTACCAGTCAAGGAAAAAGCACGTGCTTAGTTGAAATGGGCTGTGAATCGTCTAAGGAACCAAAAGAATGCTTATGTATTATGGTCCAGCTGAAGAGAAACATCAGGGCCAGAACATTCAGGGAATTAAGAGTCCTGTTAAGGATTCAAAAATTCACCCTAGGCCAGACGCGGTGGCTTACGCCTCTAATCCCAGCACTTTGGGAGGCCAAGGCGGGTGGACCATGAGGTCAAGAAATCGAGACTATCCTGGCCAATATGGTGAAACCCCGTCTCTACTAAAAATACAAAAATTAGCTGGGCTTGGTGGCACACGCCTGTAGTGCCAGCTACTTGGGAGGCTGAGGCAGGAGAATCACTTGAACCCAGGAGGAGGAGGTTGCAGTGAGCCAAGGTCGCACCACTGCACTCCAGCCTGGCCACAGAGTGAGACTCCGTGTCGGAGAATAAAAATAAAAATAAAAATTCACCCTAAGAGCAATGAGAATCCACTGCAGTCGTCTAAGTAAGGCAGCCATGTTACTAAGGGTCAGGTTAGAAGGGAACAAGTACAAATGTGGGGAGATGGCTGGTGGGTTACTGTTACAGTCCAGACAAGAGAGGAAGGGGGCTTCTATTAGGGTGTTGGCAGTAGGAAAAGTGAGGAATGGAGAGAAAAACAAAACTTGTTGACTGAGTGAGCACTGAGGGAGAAGTGCCAACAAGAGCTCTAATTGCTGTCACAGAGAGGGACATGACAGACAGTGACTGCAGGGGTGACTTAATTTGAAACTTGAGTGCCAAAGGGGAACCAGTCCTGTAGAGATCCACGAGGGGAGAGGTAAGAGGAAGCTCCAAAACCCTGACGTGGCAATGAGCTTGGTTGGTATGAAGAAGAGGAAGAAGGCAGCATGGCTGGGAGGTAGAGGGAGAGAGGATGCTAAGGAGGGCAGGAAAGGGAGACTGGGAGATGGGGTTTGGATCATGAGAGCCCTGTGAGCCAACACAAAGAGTCCAAAATTATCCTAAGTGAAATGGGACATAGGAATACATGAGCATGATTAAATACAGTATTTGCTACTCTGTAGAGTCAATTATAAAAATCAAGAGAGTGCAGAGGAAGAAGTGCAGGAAGGTACCATAATAGTTCAGGTGGGAGATACTGGTGGCTTAAACTAGGAAAACAGAGAGAAAGGAATAAAATCAGGGTGTATTTTATACATGGGAATGGTGAGACCTGTTGCTGGATTATATGTGGCAGTTAAGGGAAGGAGGGAGTTAGATTCTTGAATGACTGGATGGTGGTGCTCACTAAGATGGAGGGTACTAGAAGGGGAACAGTTTAGGAGGTGAGTGTCAAGAGTTCTGTGTTTGGCATGCTAAGTTTGAAGTGCCTACTAGTCTTTCAAGTAGAGAGTTACACTGGCAATTAGATAGATGAATCCACACTGGCAATTAGACATATAAATCCCGAGCTCAAGCCCAAGACTGGGGGTGTACTTTTGGAGGCTTACTTAAAGCTATGGAACTGAGTAAGATCACCTAGGGAAATAAGGAAAAGAAAGGGGTACAGCACTGAGTTCTGGGACACCCCAACTGAGGTTGGACAGACAGCAAAGGATGTGAGAAGAAGGTCAGGAAAAAAAAACATCAGGAGATTGTGTTGTCACAGAAGCCAAGAGAAGAAAATGGTTCTAAAAGACAGAGCTCAAATGTGGGACAAGCGAAAGGCTTAGACGAGGCTTGAGAAGTGACCACTGCCAATGGCCACCTGCAGGTGTCTGGGTACCCTAACAAGACTAACATCAGTGATAAGGTGGCAGCGATCACCTGATGGAACTGGGTAAGCAGAGAAAGTGGAGGGAGTGATGCTAACTTATGTCCTAAGTTGTATCGTGATAAAAACCAGAGAAGAGCATGAGAGCTGGAGGGGATACAGAGAATACTACAGCATGTTTGTTTGCTTTAAAGACAGGGTCTTGTCTCACACTGTCACCCAGGCTGGAGTGCAGTGGCACCATCATAGCTCACCGCAGCCTCAAACTCCTCTGCTCAAGAGAACCTTTCTCCTCAGCCTCCTGTGTAGCTGAGACTACAGGTACGCACCACTATGCCCAGCTAACATTGTTTTGTTTTGTTTTTAAAGATGAGGTCTTGCTATATTACCCAGGCTGGTCACAAACTCCAGGTCTCCGGGAATCCTCCTGCCTCCGCCTTCCAAAGTGCTGGCATTACAGGTATGAGTCACTGCACCTGGCCACTACTGCTTATTTGGGTGCAGATAAAAAGGAGTCAGTGAATAAACCAATGATGTGGGAAGGAAAGAGAGAGAGAGAAAGAATCATAAATGTAGGACTGAAGTTCTTGAGAAAGGCAGAGGAGGTGACAAAAGTGGAGGGGCTGGCTTAGATAGGAACAGCGATAGTTTGTCCATCAAAATAGGAGAGAAGGAATACTACATGGGTACAGATGCAATTAGATTCATCGATATGGTGAAAGAAAGATTAGTTAATTCATTTTCACTTTCTGCTTATATTTTTTCAATGAAGTATGAATTGAAAAAGCTGGCAAAATAGATCAGTGAATATAGACATTTGAAAAGGTCATAAGAAGGTGTGACATTGTCACATAAGCATGCAACAACCCCGGGAAATAAAGCAGGGCTGCACAACAACAGTGTCCAGTTCAGTTGTGGTTATGAATTTAAATGAGACCAGTCAGCACAATTATGTGATTCCTCCCCCCAACAATGCTCAGTTGCTTCAGTGACAGCATAGGATAGATGGATCATTGGTGGACACAGAGATGGAGACATGCCAGCTGTGTGCAATGAAGAACAAGAGGGGCAAGAAAATGAAAGAAGCGATTGTAATGATGAGTGGAGAATAAGGAGGGAAGAAAATAAGGAGGGAAGAAAGTGGGAACAATCAAGATCTTTAGATTTGAGATCTTGATAACGTACAAGAATTGCTGCTGTGGCATACTAGAGTATATGACTGGGGGAACATGATAGGGCATAAAGACAGAGGGAGGTTGAAAATCAAGATTCTGATTTTGGTTTTGCAGGATTTTGTTTCTCTTGCATTATAGGTCATAATCAGTTATTCAAAATCCCTTTGACCAGGCACATTCACCATTCAGAAATTTTCCAATGTCACAAAAAAATAGGATATATATGTCCTATGTTACATAACCCCTGTGAGATTCAAGGCCTCATCCTCTAATCAAACACATGAACATTTCTGCAGCAACACCATGGATTTTTACACTAAGTGGGATAAGGAAAGACTATTCATAGGCTTGCAGTAAGTCAGGTCAAGTCATCTTGCCAAGGAAGTTCAGATCTGGTCAGGTTTGGTCTCCAAATGAGTGGCCAATAAATAAATAAATGCAGATGTTAGTTCTATTTGAATTTTAAGACTGCAGATAAGAGATTGTGAACACAATAACCCTCTGTGCCCTGAGGCATTTGATATTTTAAATATTTCTCTTCTTTCTCCTAGGAGAGTTCACACACTTCCATAGGAAGAGAGCCACACCGCACAAGCAACAGGTGTAATTCTAAGGTGCTATTTCTCTGAATGCCACACATGTTTACCATTGCTCATCTCGAGGAATAAAAACCCAGTTTCAAGTTTTATACACAACCCATGAAAAACTTAACCTTCAATAAAAATATGTGAACAAAATAGACTCGCTTCTGGGAGGATGGGGAGGGATGGAGGAAATTATCGCAGAGAGTGCCGGCTCAGGAGTCGCTCTGAGGTCAGCCCCAATCCTTTGGTTTACATTTCAGGGAGGATCTACCCAACAGCTGTGCTTTAGTCATCTTTAGAGATACTCTCTCCCACCCTCTACCCTAAGTCAGTGAATTGTCATTGAAAAAACACAGAGTTGAATGTGCTGAGAAGTATACATTATGCTGCATTGTGTGACTGTGTAATTACTGTCCTATACATGCTGGACCAGAGATTGACTGAAGACTGGAGAATTAAACAAAGTTGTGACTAATTCTGGACCAAATCCAACAGGCAGATGAATAGGGCAATCCTGATATTTTGCCAAAGCCAGGGCTATAGATAACTGCAGTGGGCAGGAGGTAAGTGAAAGAATTAGTTGAGCGAAAGTTTTGATTAGGAGGTTGATGATTCTGACACATTTGTTTAGAATGATGTCTTAGGCTAGATTCTTTTATTAAAAAAAAAAAAAAGCAAAACAACAAGAAACTTTCTGTGTTCTTAAGTTTTAGCATTGTTTCCAATGAATTAATGAAAGGTATTATACTTAATTTTTTTTAAAAAAAATTACTGATATGAACATTTTTTCCTTTAAGAGAATTTTTTCTAGCCTGAGATTCCTGAGCCACCAGAGAGACATAGAGTTTGCAATGGTGGTCCACTTAGAATTTAGTTTTTCCAAAAGCTTAAGAGAACCATCTATTTGATTATGATAAGCCTAAGTAAGCTAATTAATATTGCAAGTATATCCCTGACAAAGTGCATTCCAGGTGGGAGAAAGAGAGTGAGCAAAGGTAGAAAGGTAGAAAGCTGCAGATATCCAGAGAGTTCTGTCCAACTGGACAGAGTATCAATGTAGAAGCAATGGGATTGAAGAACAGAAATAAATATCAAGGCTCTTAAGTGCCAGGCTGAAAAAATGAAATGTAGTTAGTTGGTTTGCAAAAACAATGCTCTTGAAGGGTTTTTGAATAAGAAAATGGCATTATCACATTTATATAGCTTTTTTCCATAGAATTCAAACCACTTCATGTACTTCGGTGTCATTAAATATGTCTATGGCTTTAGGGTAACATCAGGTAAATTTGAGTCCTCATTCTAGTTTTCACTGACTTCCAAGACCTGAAATTTATAAATTAGACTCTGCCAGTGCCTCAAACTATCTGAACTTCATTTTACTCATATATAAGTGGGGATGATAATACCAACCGTCCATGCAAAGATCAAATGAGAGGATTTATAAACCACATTAAGATATGGCACCAAGTGGATGTTCATTAGAAATCAGTTCTCCTCCCAGACCCTCCATGGCTTCTAATAATTAGAAACATCAGAAAGAAAATACACCCCCATATGAAACTTTTCATTATTTTTTTTCTTTATTCTTTATTCAACTGAACAAACTTTTATATGACCACTTACTAGGCCCTAGGATACAAAGATGAATAAGATAAAGCTCTTCTTCTCGAGTATTGTACAGCCCCATAAAGGAAGCAGAAGCTACATCAGTAATCAAAATGCCAAGTGAGGAGGAGAATTAATAAAATACTGGTGAGCAGAGAGAGAATAGGGGACAAATCCTGGCCAGGGGATCTGTGAAGACTTCACAGAAGAGAAGATATTTCAGCTGGGTTTTGAAAAATGAGGAGGTTGGTGTGTAAGCAACTTAGAAGCATAAATGTGGGACTTCCTAAAGCAAGAGGGTGGCCAGGGTAGGCTGGCACAGTAAGACTCCAGGAGGAATATCAGACCAGGTTATTAAGGAATATATCCTACTATGAGTGTGAATTTTTATCCTCTACACAAGCAGAAGCCACAAAAGGTGGTCCAGTACATTGGATTATTTAGACACTGGTAGAATAATATGGGTTGGAGGTAGGAGGCGAGTAGGGGGAAATCTACATGGGCCTCCATGTTCTCAGCTTTGGTACAGTTTTGATGGAAATCATAACCAAGATAAAGTGTCCAAGAAGAAGGAACCTTAGGAGAAGTAGACGTAGGCTTGAGATGAGATTAACTGGGGCCCTTTAGATTTGAATGGACTGTGGCCCATCCAGATAAAAGTATAGAGCTGAAGTTCACTAGAATGATCATGATGGAGTCAATGAACCACCAGGTACCAGTAAGCACTTAAGCCCAGGATGTGGCTACATTCAAACAGGAAAATATGGAGGGTGAAAGAAAGTGGGCTAAGGGTGGAATTATAGAGATCACAGTGTATAACACAGTATATAAATGTATATTTGTATATGCACCTACTTTCCACTCCTATTGGAAAGGAGTGATACCAGTCATACAGAGGGAAAAAGAACAAAGAAAAAGAGTGTCTGGGAAGACAATAGAGAAATCCAGAAAACATCAGCTGTACTTCAGGCAGAAAGAAAGCCAAAACATACTTAGGAGTTTAAAAAATCTTTTTATAGCAATTTAAAAAACAAGGTGAGATGCTTTTCTGATTCTTTTTTTCTTCCTGACTTATTATGTAATGGCCCCAAATAGAAAAAAAGAAAAAATCCTAAAGAGAATACTAGTCTTTCTCATTTTAGATGATTTCAATAGCCCCATTTAATCTTCTTGTATCTACTTATTTTATAACACAATAAATCTCATTTAATGACAAAAGATATTTTCCTGAAACTCTACCAAACATGCTATTTTCCTCCTAAAGAAACCCTAGATTACAACCCATTGCTTACAGGATAATGTGTAATAGTCTATTACTCTTTTACGTGAATCTCCTTTTTCTTGTCTACTCCTGTCATCAAACATATTTTACACATTTATGCCTCTTATAGTTTGTTGATACTTCATATAATTCCCTCTACAAATATAAGCAAATATTAGGTTGGTGCAAGTAATTGCAGTTTTCAGCATTAAAAGTAATTGGCAAAAACCACAATTACTTTTGGGCCAACCTGATAGAAACCTTGCTATGTCATTTCTAGACATCCTTGAATGCGCACCCTAAATCCTTTTCCTACCAAAGTCGACTTTGCCTTTCTCCACTTTCCATAGTTTTTGTTTGGCATTTATCAGACCAGAGGCCATTAGACCCGAACTGGGCTCCTAAACGATCATGTGACCTCTGGAAATATCTCCGGGCCCCAGTTTTTTCATCAATAAGTTATCTTTTCAGGTTCTCAAACTCCAAAATCCTTTGATCCTATATGCTGCAGTAAGTTCATAGCTAAAGAGATGGGAATCTCTAAAACAGAGCAGAAAAAAAGCATGATACTGTACACACCCGTACACATGTGTGTGCATGCACACATGCGCACACCCATGCACACTCTCCCAGCAAAGAATTAAACTGAATATCTGCCAAAGAAATTAATATGAAACACTAGGATTTCACCAATATCCATGGATTTGAGAAAGAACAGCACACAGGACAGAATGATGGTAACATAGTCCTGGGTCAATTCAAACATTTCCCACAATTGAAAGCTAAAGTCCAGAACAAACTCAAGCTTCTGAAAAACACAATCAGTAAAATAGACTTAAGGCCTCCATTGTCTGACTCAGGTGGCCTCCTGAGACTCATCTCCTGTCACTCCCCGTCTTTTGCACATTGCCCTGTCATGAGACACGATATCTTCTCAAGCCTCTTGGAATATACCATAGTTTTCCCAGGAAGGCCGCTTTTCCTCCTTGAATTACTGCTCTTTCCTTGAGGGTCAGTTTTCCTTCCTGGCATCTCTCTTTCATGCTGAAGACTTTTCTCAAATGGCCCTTCACACTTAAATGAGGCAATAAGAAAATCATGTATGCACCTGCCTTTCCTACTGGACAGTTAGATCTTTGAGGGAGAAGGCTGTGTTTGGTTCACCTTTTTTCCTGAAACATTCTTGCAAGCTTGGGATGCAGTGTTAGTAGTATACTATTTAGAACATAATAATTGGCCCACTTTTTTTACTATTCATACCATATGAAGGTGGCATTAAAAACCACTAAGGAGGACCAAGTCAATTATGAAATCATATTCTGTGACCAGAGTGGAATAGTTCTATCATTAATCACACAGATAAAGAGGTTTTACCTTTAACAACAACAACAAAAAAAGCAGGTAGATGGTGCAGGGAAAACAAAACATTAAAAGTTGAGTCAAATATTTGAATGACGGTTGTACAAATACCATTTAACGCGATGTGGACTTACTCTCTATCAGGGCTATCCTGAAAATTCAACAGCTAACTCTCCCAATCCTAAGAGGAAGATACTAGTATTTTTCCCCACTTTACGAATATGAAATTGAAAGGCAAAAATATTAACAAACTTGCCTGAGGCCACACTATTAATGATTGGTAAAGCCAAAATTTCTATCCAGGCTGACAATTTCTAGAATAGTCATTTAACTTCTATAGACTTGTCATGCATTAAAGCCTTTAGAATTTAGAAACAGGTAGAATTTATTTGCAATTAGAATTTCCCAGTGATGAACTGATAGGATCAAATGGCAGGATGTCAAGACTGCATACTTACAATGGTCGGAAAGTTAGATCTTCAAGACCTTTTCCAAATTCAGAAGCTTTGATGGTGGTTTTTGTGTACGTATAGGAATCTATTCTTTCCAAATGAAGTGCAAGATTCTTGGGGGTATGAATAATGTCTAATAGTTTTCTATGTTCTTTTATCCATACTGTTCCATGTACATAGTAAGCGAAAATCCTTGTTGGTAGATTTTGAAATCCTTTCCACTGGCTAGCCTTTTAAAACAGGGTTGATTATCCCTCCTCTGTGATACTGAGCATGAAGGCAACAGAACAGATTTGTGACTTCTAAAGCTCCCTTCCAGGGCTGTGATTTGGTAGGGGACAAAAATAGACAGGAAAAAGCACCAACATCCTTATGTCCTTCTGTGGCACAGTTGGAGAGTGCTATGCCAGAGTTTCTGATTTTAAAGGTTGTTTGAGAAAAAGAAAAAAAAAGATAAAATGAAGTTCTGAGCAATTCTCAAAATCACTTATTGATCATGTCACCCAGCTCTTCTAAATTCCAACCTGTATATATAAGAAATATCAAACTGGTATTGGGAAAAAGAGCTAGGCTTGCTGATGGTCTCAAGGATATATCAGCAATAACAGCAAGCAGTCTAAATAGTTCCAGACTCACAACATTCAAAGACAAGACGACCAATCATCAAGATTTTACAAAACAATTGTCAGCAATAGAAACACATCAGAAAAATTACACTAGAATTGTAGCTAATATTTCTAAATAGTTCTCTAGATTGTTACAAAGATTTTGAAATGATCATTTTGCCTCTAGACAGTGGCAATTTGATATTATAAGTAGCACAATATAATAGTTTTGAAGCAAAAACTACAGGGGTCACTTTGCAATTGACCTTATACTTGGAGGTATTATTGTTCTTTTTTTAAGGCTAAATGAAAGTGCAAAAAATATTATGGAGTCACGAAAGGAAGAGTGTAGGATATTGATAATAACCTTCCAAATCTACTCCTGACAATTTAAAAATAGCACACTGTACATAGCCATTTTCACCTAATAGCTAAAACATAAAAACATGATTTGAGAAACAAGAAATGCATACACTTGTTGCAATTATTTTATAAAATCTTTAAGATTGGTTCTCTTACCTTATCTTTGAATGTTGTAGTCTGGAAATATTTAGACAGCTTGCTGTTATCTCTAATATATCCTTGAGGCCAACAGGAAAGCCAGCTCTTTATACCAAAACCACTTTGATATTTCTTTTTTTTTTTTTTTTTTTTTTTGAGACGGAGTCTTGCTCTGTCACCAGGCTGGAGTGCAGTGGCGTGATCTCGGCTCACTGCAATCTCCGCCTCCCGGGTTCAAAGCAATTTCCCTGCCTCAGCCTCCTGAGTAGCTGCGACTACCTGTGTGCACCACCATGTCTGGCTAATTTTTTGTATTTTCAGTAGAGACAGAGTTTCACCATGTTGGCCAGGATGGTCTCGATTTCCTGACCTCGTGATCCGCCCACCTTGGCAATTTGATATTTCTTACGCATCCAGATTGGAATTTAGGAGAACTGGTGACATGATCAATAAGGTGCAAGCACATGGAGACTTTGAAAGCATCAAATAATGATACTCTAGTAGTGAAACATGGTTGGTTTTCAAGTCATAATTTTACCTTCATTAATAAGATGAGCTCCAACTCCCAAATAAGCCATGTACAAATAAGAAGCAATTGCTGTCCACCTTTACCCCTCAACGCCATCCTGGTCCCATGAAGGACACCCAACTCTCTGTGAGCCTCTCCTTCAAATTGATGTGCTCAGCTCTTACAGCACCTCCTGCCAGGAGCCTCATGCATGTTTAGGACCTGAATCCATTCACCACTTTCAATTCCTGCTACCTAGAATATGGTCCCTTGTAATCCTGTGAGAGCAGCCCAGATGCCAAAGCCTGGCTGTTTCTAGCCTACTTCTATCACTACCCTCTTGACTTACCTTTCTTGCCCCTCTTAAAAATAACCAGGGCCAGTGTCACAAGAGACCTTACAACTCAGAGCTGCCAATAATGAAAGTTCAGCTACGTGGGAGTTTAAAATGGCTTGGTGGACTGTCTTGTGGCCCATCTTTTATGACATTTTTCCTGTGGGGAACCATGCAGAATTCTAACTAATTTAAAAACTGGTATCTACAGCAGAATTCATTCCTAGGCTAGGGACCACATATAATAATAATCACCCCAAATAAGCAGCAGGAGTTGAAATTACACAACTGAAAATATTCCACTAGGGAAAGAAGAGGAGCTAAAATATTGGGAATGTATATTTAATACAGTTGCAACTATAGAAGGAGAACGTCTACTGGCCAAAAAAAAAAAAAAAAAAAAAGCAGCAAATTAGGAAGACCCTTAAGTGAAACTGCTCACTAATAACGCTGTCATGGGAACCTCTATAAAATGCTTACATTGAAGTCTAACAGATTCCAGAATCCTCCAGTGCTTTAGGGAATCGAGTTGTTGAAAGCATCCCATCTTTTGTATTTAGAAGGTACTCTCTCTGCTTTAGGCTAAAAAGTGTGTCAACACAACATATTGACAATAAACAAAAAAAAGAAAAGAAAAGTAAGCAAATAAATTTTTTTAAAAAAATCACTTCCTTAGTTCTTCTTTTAAAGGAAAAGCACTAGAAAACAAAACAAAACAAACAAACAAAAAAACAATATCAAGGCCAGAGCACAGGACTAATCTAGCTGAAACTGAATGGGACATATTAAAGGTCACCACTGTGTAGGACACACGAACTCAACACCAAGAGGATTTGGGAGGCATTCGGCTTTGACTTAATACTGTAAAAGTGTTTGTGCTTAATTATGGGAGCCCTTGGGGGCCCTTCCTTGCCCTCTTCCCATGTGGGATGTCATCAGTAATGGAAATTACCTGGTTTTGAGATTAACACAGACAACACTCGAGATGCCAACCAGGGGCCACCATTGTTCTGACAAATGACAACCAAACCTCTATTTCAGGGCAGCAGGATGTCACTCTGGGAGATTTTTCCATCAGCCAAAGTACACCTACCTGGACCTTTGTAGATGTGACCTTCAATTAAGGCAATGATTTCCTCATTACCCATTTTCCACAGGCTTATTTTACAGAGATGCTCCCAGGGAGCATGAAATGGGAAAACTCGGAAGGAATAAGAAAAGGGATTTTTAAACCAGGCTAGTCATTATAGCCTCTGGGGAAAGGAAGAATGTTTGGGAGCCTTTATGAAACTTTATTTTATTTATATTGTTTTTCAAGTACATCTTTCACTAAGGGATGTGGTTGTCAAAACAGCAACAAATATATGCTTTGTTTGATGGATGAAGTTCCCCTCCTGCTTTGGGCCAGCATGGAGCTGCAGAATATTTTTATGTTAGCAACAAAACCTACCTCCTGGACTTCATAATATTGAGCATGTTTGCTGGAGCCACAGCTTAATCAGTATGAGCCTATCCAATACCTCTATGAAAACCCAAAAACTGCCCAGAAACCTTCTCTATCAAAAGCATGGTACACTGTAGGTAGAGCTTCCAACCCCACAAGCAAGTCAGCAATTAAGCTCAGAATTGATCTGAAAAAGACTCTGAAAAATAATATACCGCTAGTCCAGAAGCTAGAGATGACATAAAAGAAAATCCACAATGAAAACGTGGCATCATTTGTCTTCCACTTGACCTAGCACCAGCGGTGCTCCATTCCTGCTCCCAGAACCGGGGGAATGATGGAGCAGGGACCCAGGCTAGGTGTATCTGCTCCCATTTGCAAGAGTATCCAGAGAGGAAGAATATTTCCAGTAGCAAAATAGCACGAAATCAGAGAAACATAAAAAGGAACAGCCACACGTTGACCCATATTTTCTTGATAAGCCTTTTCCTTAAATTTGCAATTTAGTTAACTCTCAAAGATCCTCCGTGAAGTAAATACTCTTATTCTCAGCTGAACAGGAATATTGACTTGCCTTGTGTTTTAGAGAAATCAGGCAGAGAAGTTTTGGTAAGGGGTGTCTGTGTTTGCATTTTGCTGTTTCCTTGCTTTGTTTTCCTTGTGGTTTGGTCATCCTCTGTCACTCCTCTGATAGAACTTCATTTTATTTTCATATTTCTTATTGCAAGCTGGCAATATGTAAAGATAGACGTAGGGCATGGTATCCACGTCCACTTCAGAGATTCATGGTCCATGTTAGGAAAACAAACAATTCAGAAAGAAAAATATACGAAGAGCGTTTCAAATATCAGTTGTGCAAAGGAGTCAATGTCAGCATAAGTCACATCATGTGCTGTCCTAGTAGAGCACTCCATACTTTCAAGGCCTCCCATAGTATTGGGTAAAGACAAGCCTACACTAACGTTTTATCAAAGCTGCTGAAAAAAACAGAATGATTCAGTTTGGCAACTGATAAGGTCCTGATAGATCACTTAATTCAAAACTTGTCCTTCACAGATGGAAACACTGGAAACCCAGCTGCATGAAGCATGTAGTGAGATCTATAGTTTTATGTTGCTCTGGCATTGGTCTTGAATCTAGGCTTGACTTTCTCATACTGGGAGTAGGGCTTAGTCACCCTTGACATACTTTTCCGCTCTCTGCTTCCTCCCAGTAACTCAAGGTGGTTGACAACCACTTGCTGGTGACCACCTCCCTAAGGGAGAGCTGGATACAACCTACTTGACTGGCCCCACTGACTCCCCGACCAACAACCTGCATAGAACACACAGACATGCTGCAGTGACCCCTCTCTGTCACAATGTCCACAAAGCTCACCTACCGATTAGAACTTCCCGCAGGAAGCCTGCTTGGGCAAGGCCCTGGACCCCAGTAAAGGCTTTGGCCCACAGGTTCCCCCTACAACTCTCTCTCTTGCTCCCCACTCGCTGGTTGCATGTGTGTGTCTCAGACAGTTCCCCACTTCCAGCTGGCCCTGTAAGTCCTGCTCCCCTCCTCTCTGGGACCTGTGAGTAATACACGTCCTCTGCTGTTTCATGTGCTTGATTGAGTTGCCTCCTCTGTGTCTCCCCTGCCTGACACAGCTGAACCCAACCTCCTTCTGGGATCTCCTAGAGAGCAAACCGATCAGGACTTTCCTAGAGAGTAGCTACCTTGGTAGGAATAAACTGAACACAGATCAAATAAGAGGCACAAGGGTGTCTGCTCGTCGAAACGGGTCCCTGTGAGAGAAACACCTGCTCACAGGTGGTCACTTAGGCACTAGGCCTTCCCCCAGGATGAAGAAGTATCCCAAGAAAGTCACACTGTAATCAGCCATGCCCACTTCCTCCACAGCCCCTTCAGGGCAGGGGTTGAGTTTGTAGCCGCTCTTCAGAGAGAGACCTCGGGAACAAGTTAGTGGAAAATATGACAAAGTGTTGAGTTCAGAATTGCTCCAAGAGTTGTGGAGAGCGGAGATTGGATTCCCAGTGCAGTGCTCTGAAATTAAGCTGTGCTTTTTGCTTTCATAGGTGAGACTCTCCCTGACAGTGCTCCCATCTCCATTTAAGTGTGTATTTAAAATACTTTTTTAAAGGTAACATTTTGTAAAAGAATAAACTGGCACCACAGATGTGTGTGGGCCTGTTCCAAATACATCTCAATATAGTCAAGTAATTCTTTTGTTCCAAGACTCTTAACATACCTCGAAAAAACACACCACACAAGATATGCTGTGCAGAAGAACAGTCTGTTCCAAGCCTTTCCTTTTATGATGCTATTGCTGTTATACTGCACACTTTTCACACCTGGAGTCCACCAATCATAGCCCCTTAAAAATGTTTCATTTGTTGAGGAAAACTTTGGATTTTAAAAGTGCTTCTCGGGCTCTGTCTTCATGGCAATCTCCCCAGAGTAAATATAATCTCATTTCCTTTACAAAGGCAGCTTTAAATGTCTGAACACAGCAGTACACCCCAACTCCAAGTATGTATAGGTTCCTTACATCCTTATGAAGATATTTTGGAAGGTTTTTTGCCTCCAAAAACCTTCCTCACTTGGCTAACAGTAGTGCCTGCAATCTCACCATTCTATGAGTTAGGTATTGTGCTCTGCCACTGATCTATTTAAAGATTCTTGTGAGAGGACAGGGAAGAGCAAATAAACATTAGGAACATACACCCAAAAGGAGATGGAGTTAAAAATGAACTCCTCTTGGCCGGGCACGGTGGTTCATGCCTGTAATCCTAGCACTCTGGGAGGCTGAAGCGAGTGGATCACTTGAGGTCAGGAGTTCGAAACCAGTCTGGCCAACATGGTGAGACCCCATCTCTACTGAAAATACAAAAATTAGCCAGGCATGGTGGTGGGAACCTGTAATCCTGGTTACTCGGGAGGCTGAGGCATGGGAATCACTTGAACTTGGGAGGTGGAAGCTGCAGTGACCTGAGATCGCACCACTCCACTCCAGCCTGGGCCACAGACCGAGACTCCATCTCAAGAAACAAACAAAAAACTCCTCCTGCTTTATAATTTTAGTGACAGCTGACCCTGCATAAAGTACTGGCCTCAGATTTTGAAGTAAAAACTATAAATTCATGCTGTCTGCCACAGCTGGATATTCAAATAAAAAACTGAAAGCAAAGCAAAATAAAACAAACACGACAGACACTAACACCAACCAAAACAAAAACTAAGAACATGTACAGCTGACCTTGAACAACACAGGTTAGAACTCTGCAAGTTCACTTCTCTACAGATTTTATTCTGCCTCTGCCACTCCTGAGACAGCAAGACCAACCCCTCCTCTTCTTCCTCCTCCTCAGTCTACTCTTTATGCAGATGATGAGGATGAAGACCTTTACAATAATCCACTTCCACTTCATGAACAGTAAATGTACTTTCCCCTCCTCTTTATTTTCTTAATAACATTTTCAATAACATTGTAAGAACACAGATATAATACATGTACACGATATGTGTTAGTTGATGATGTTATTGGGAAGGCTTCTGGCCAACAATAGGCTATTACTAGCTAAGTTTTAGGGGAGTAAAAAATTATACGTGAATTTTCAACTGTGCAGGGGAGGGGTCAGGACCCCTAGCCCCCGTATTGTTCAAGAGTCAACTGTACTCTCACTTGAAAACAACTAACTATAACAAAGAGAATGGGCTGCTGAATGGCGGTCACCTGTTCCCACTGACAGCCTGGCGTCCTTTACCCTTTATTTGTATCACAGAATCCAGAGACTCCCTTTTCCTCTTGGAGATGGCCTGTCTGCATTCTGTCTACCACATGTTCTCATGCTCACAGCCAGTGTGGGCAAATAAGAGTAACCCATCTCCCTTGACAACTAACTGGCCCAGGGATGGACACACCATCCAACTGGAGCAAATCAGAATTTTATTAATGATAATTACATACTCTGAGGGAGAAAGCACCCTCTGCCTGAACACTTTCTCAATGATCATGACCTTGAAGGACCACTTAACTATGGAGCTGTCATTACTACCTTTGACACTGCATGGAGAATGCTTGCTTGAGAGAGAAGCCAGCTCAGATGAAAACACAGAAGGCACCCTGCTGATTGGCATCCCCTGAACCAATCAGCAGGGTTACAGCTATGCCTGCAGCCAAGTCCACTCCAAAGTTTCCCTGTTATGACCACTAATCTCTTTTTTCATTAAGCTCATCCAGGTTGTGTTTCTTGATATGCAACTGAAAAACCAGGATCACCACTCACTCACGTACGCAGGACCTTAAGAGATGCTTCCTCTTTTATGTGACATGCAAGTTGTTGTCCTTTATCTATATAATAAAAGATATGCACTTGACATGACCAGAACTAGTATCAAATATGTAGATGTCAGAGTTCATCTATCTAAGATGGATAACTGTTTTGAAACCCAAGGCATACATTCTCAAATCAAGGTCCAGAGAATTTTAGAAATCAATGAGACAGAAGTTTGCTTTGGCACACAACATTAAATTTGAATGTTTGAGTACATTTGAATGTGAGTCAAATCTGAGTATGTTTAGCTACATCCAGTCCACGCCCCAACATCCCGACGTAATTACTAACTGTGAAATCACAAAAAGGTTTAAAAATTCAGCAAAAGAACTACAGAAGAGAAACGTGCCAGACTAGACACAATAGCACAGTATGAATTTAAAGAAGCCATTTGACTTTGTAAAATACAAACTAATGGAAATTCCTGTTAATTTTCAAAAGGATACACCATTTGTGTATGATTTAGCCTTATTTTATTCTAAAGTTTTACTTTCACTTTCTTTAAGATACAGACTCAATTTCAAAACATCCATTTCCCATGTTTTATTCCATCACAGAATTGCTGCATAGTTCTGCCAAATTTGAACCCTCAATATGCCTCATTTCCGCTACCTGTATCTTGTTAGGGAGAGAAGCAAGAGAATGGTAATACCAAGTTCCACTTTGAACTTTGTGAATGCAAATTATACTAATTAGAGGGTCTCAATGTGTGCTTGCTTTATCGTTTTACATTTTAAATACAAACTGATATGTTTTGTTGTATCACCTGTCACTTCATAATTTTGCTGTTTCAACTTTTACATTTCTATTTTTTCCAGTTTCTGCAACTAAAACTTACAGGGGAAACATCAAAAAGAGAAAGTGCAGGAGTATCTTTTAGCAAATATTTTCCCTTGCTGTCTACATTGCTATTTATCGTCCCTGCTGGGGTGTTTATAGCATTTGAGCAGGAGGAAAATGTGCCTGCCAAAAGGTAACCTGTTGTACTAACAGGCTGAAGACTTCTGAAAATATAAAAGTTCCAGAAAGGCCTGTTCTGTTCTGCATGACTTCCTCATGTCATATAGGCTTTAGTGTGGATTAAAGCAAGTCCATCAAGGCAGTGCATTCTGTAGCTGAAAATCAACCAAAAAAGTATTAATGTATCACCCCTTACATAGAAGTCAAGATGCTTTGGCAGTCTGATGCTTTAACAGAATACATTGAAGGAAAAAGGCTTTGTTGAAAACAACGCCCTCTGATAACCTACCCAATGCATTTGACTGAAATATCAAGGCAGGAAATTGTATAACAATTCAAAAAACATCACATATATATCTGAAAAATGTGTGTAATATTGATGTTGAGTCTAGACTTCACAAAACTAAAGAAACATCTTGGTTGTACTTCACTTGAATTATCCAAATAAGCCAGTCTGTGGAGGTCTGGTACAGGATATAAATGATAACTTTAAATTCTTCTTTGGTTATCTCTAGGAGGATAAAGCACAAAGAAGAAAATGCAGGGCAGGGAGGAAGTGAAGACATTATTACAAAGAATTATTTGGTTGGGGGGAAACTTTTCCTGCACATCAATAGACGCATTCCTTAATGTGCTGTAAATAATTGTTGGAAAATTTTCTTTTTAAAGAGGAACATTTATAGAACACCTACTTTGAGTCACTAAAGCTGAAGTAATACCATTCATATTATATTACTACTTCCTTATGAGTTAAGCAGACTTTTTTGAGTTTCATGAAAAACTAGCCAATTTTTCTAGGAGAATGCATTCTATAGAAAATGTGCTCCCAGCTCAAATTTTCAACTTATGAAGTTATCAAAACAATAACATGATAACAACAGCTTCTTTGGTCAGCCCCTTCAATTTTTTTCTGTTCTCCAGGGACTTTCAGCTCCTCTCCTCCACTGTCATTCTTACTCAAAGGTATGACTTACTTCACAGAGAAAACCAGAGTAGAGAGAAATTGCCCCCCAACCCACCCACTGAAATGACAAATCTTCTTGTAATCACACCCATCAGCTCCTCTTTCCCCAATGCTATAACAGAGCAGCTGTCCCTCTTTCAACTTACCGTAAATCTGTCTATCCGGGCAGTAGATTGTATCCCTTCCTGCCATCCCAGGCAATTAACACCCTGATTACCTTTTCAGTAGTTTAATGTCAACATATCCCCCAATACGAGATTCTATCCATTGGCATTCAAGAATGTTCACAAGTATCCTATCTTAAAAGCAAACATAAAATAAAATAAAAAGTCAACCTTCCTCCACACCTCTTCCTTCCAGAGCTATTGTCTGTCTCCTCCCCCTTAGAAACTTCCAGAGAGAATTTTATCTTTACTTGTTTTCTCTCTTTCTTTACCTTCTATTGACTCTTCAGCCCATTGCAATCTGGTCTCTAGTCCTGTTCCTCCATCGCCCCATTGAATGACTCTTGGAAGAGTCAACTCTCAGTAACCATCATACCACTAAGTCCAATTGCATTCCAGTCCTCATTGGAGTGGAACTCTTAATAATGTTCCACTCTTGTCCAGAGCTTCCTTTTAGAAATTCCCCCTCCTCTTGGCCTTCATGACAATAGGCCCTCCTGGTTTTCCACTTACCTCCCCAGCTGCTCATTCTCAAGGTCTTTTGTGGCAATCCAGGCTTTAAAGGGTCCTTAACATCCTATCCTGGGTCTCCTGAAATTTCCTCAGCAATTTTACCCATTTCTTCTACTTTAATTGCCATCATCTACAGGTCAGTGACTCACAAACTTAAAATCTCCAATCCAAACATCTCCTCTGAATTCCTAACTCATCTGATTTTTCTCAAAGAGACCGGAATCTGAACCTAACCCCAATCAAATTCATGATCTTCTTTCCAAATTAACCTTTTGCTAGTGTCTCTTTGCTTACATGAAGGCAATTGCACCCATCAGTGATGAGGGCCTGAGTCTTATGCATCACTGTTGGTAACACCCTCTCCTTCATTGGCTTATCCACCAACATCTGTCCTGTTAGACTTTCTCAGTACATCTGGAATGCATCTTTTCCAATCTCCACTGCCAGGTTCTTGTTGAAGTTCTCCTTTAGATTCTACTATGGTTACTTCAGAACTGGTCTCTTCATTTCTTCCCTTGCGCCACCCATAACCCATTCTACAGGCAAATGCCAGAGTCATCTAATAAAAATACAAAATGAAATCACATTCTTTGAGAGTAAATTCAACAATTCTTAACTGTTGTGGCCATTGTTTGATAATTTTAAAATTATTTTTTATTGATTTCTTTCAAAATCTCTTAAAATTTTAGCTACTTACATAAAGCTATGATTAAATATTAAGAGGCAGCCACTTTTCTATTTTGGTTGCTCAAATTATATTTTAAAGATTGCCCTATTTAAAACAGTCCTTTCAAATTTTGAGTATGTTCCCTCTAATGATGTCTTTATTGATTTGATGAGCATTTCTGTTGGTTATAATTATTTTAATTTTCCCAATTTAAAAGTAATCCAATGAAGGCAAAATCATTTAATATTGTTATCTCCGACAAATAATATAGTTTTCAACTACGGCTATAACCTCTACTCTAGCAAATGTTTTGAATCTAGCACGATTCAAAATTTAGCGTTGTCTTTCTTCATCTTGTTGGTTATTAAAAATATTGTATTACAAAAACTTCACAATGTAACTTTGTTTTAACATTTTAGTCGGTAGTCGTTTCTCCAATATTTGATGAATTTTCAAGGTAAATTTTAAAAGGCTAAAAAGGTAGAATCAAAGTGAAGATTCATTTGTTTATTTCCTTCCTTCTCTGTTAGTACAAATCAAGGAGATGGACAAAAATGAGGCCCAGATGACACCCTTGCATGACAGAGTCACTTGACAGAATAACCACATTTAATAGGCTTATTTTAAACACTAGTTAATTAAAATTCCAACTTTTAATGTTTTTCCAGTTTCACTTCATCTATTCATACATTTCAAAACTAGGTTAGCTCCTACTAAAAATATGGTGTTGTATTGCTTTTCTGAAATATATGGGTTTGATGTTTTCAAAAAACTTGACTAGACGTGATGCAGTTTTGAACTTGCAACCCAAATCTCCATATTGCATGAATCTAGAGTACTTTGAGGGTGTTAGTGGCTCAAATGGCCTTCTGGGAGCAATCGATTTCATCTATTTCTGACAAAGGGATGAGAGCCTGATGAAAGGAATGGAGCAGTTACCACCCAGTCTACTCTTACTGATGGACCACGGTTCTAATCTGACTCAGGGAGCCCCAGCTGAAGGCCCTATTTCTGCAGCACCCCCTAAGTGGGAGTCCAGGAAACTGGGCATTGCCCACTCACAGCCTCTGCAGGGCGTTCTGGGGCTGCGGTAGGGTACTCTTTCCTTCCCTGGAATTGGGTCCTACCAAGTCCAGGGATTTGTTCTATCAGGAAGAATAATGTGCTCAAGAGACCAAAATAAAATCAACCCGGGAACACTGCCAAATTCTTCCTCTGTCTATCACTTATTCTCATATAGAGCCGGCCTGTCTCCATGCTGGGGAATTGCAAAAATCTAAAACTGACCCTTCTCACCACTTAGTGGAATCCAACAGCAAAGGAAAAAGGTTGTTAGCAAGGACAATTTGCTCTGTACCAACCCACTGGCAGGCAATTCTCAATCAGTAGAGTAGGGCTCCATTACCCGGCACTGTGTGTGGAAGCTAAGGAGTCTAGAAAAACCTCAGATCAGCTAAAACCAGGGAAATCAGAGGCAGAACTTAAATATGACATTTCCTTCTGAGTCCATAGTGCATCCCTTATTCGCTGGTTGGAGAAAGCTGGCAAAAGTGCTCAGCTGGAGGCAGGCGTTTTCTGTGTGTTGAGGCGCCGGAGGAGCCAACCCTTGGGAAAGGCAGTAGGGAGCGGTGGGCACAAGGTCGGGGTGGGGGCAGTCGATCCGGAGTGCAGGATCCGGTGGCTTTATTTGCTGGCCTGGCGGGTCTAGGCTGGGAAATGCACACTCAGCAGGGAAAGGGGAAGAGAGATTGGCGGCAGTTTTCTAAAAACAACACAGCTCAAGTCTTCCGCGTGTGCCCCCTCGCTCACCCCGCCGAGGCGCAGAGAGATCCAAACGGGGGCCCTGGAGCGAGCGCGGAGGCCGGGTCCCCCCGGGACGCAGGCGGGCCTCGGAGACTCCAGGCCGGGTGGCCGCCGCTCCCGCCGGGTTCCCCTTCCCTGTCAACCTGCCAGGTCTTGAGAGGCGCCTCTCTCTCCGAGCCTGGACCGAGGTCGCTCCGGGTCACCCTAAATCTGATGATGCCTCTCACCCGGCGCAGTTAGGGGCTGGGACTGGCGGGGCTGCACCTGGGGAGGCGGCGACACGCGCGGGTAGTAGCCGAGAGCCCGGGCTGCCTCTGCGGCTCTCGCTCCCCCGGGGTCTGCGCTGGGCGCGGTCGGCGCCCCTGTCTCGCCTCCCGCCTGTCTGGGCGCGGGGCTGCCCACGGCTTCGACACTGCTTCTTCCGCTCAACGCAGGCATTTAACTCCCAGCCCTTCAGTGCCCACTTCCCACTCCGCGCCTTCCAAGGGTCCGACAGCTGAGAAGAAGGAGGAAACTAGCAGAGGAAGGAGGCGCCCGGGGGGCGACCGGGAATCCTGGGGCTCGTGGGGAGGAGAAGACAGGCTTGACCCTGGGCGAGAGAGTGGCGAGTGCGGGCCCCACGGGTGCACCCCCCACTGACCCGGGACCCGCCTGCACCCCGAGGGACGCGCGTCACTGCGCCCAGCCGGAGCCGCGAGCGCGCAGTCCTGGCCTGGGGCCCGCGCGCCTTGGGCTTTCTCCCTGCCCGCCCCTTTTTCTTCCGCCAAAACCTTTGACCAGAGTCTCCTTGCCAGCATTCCTACCTCCCTTTGGCCAGCTATTTGTGCTAGGTAGGAATCAGGCTGCACTTTGGCTGTGTGTGTAGACGCCAATCCCCAGGAGGTGTGTGACCTTTTCACCTTACCCACAAACTCCCTGGGAGGTGGCCCGTGGGCATTGGCCCTTCTCTGGGGACAGATCGGTGACCGCAACCTGTTTGTTCCCTGAAATGTCCTTGCTTTTCCCATCTACACACGCTTCCTGCAACAGTTCTCGGAAAACCCTCGGAGATGGGCCTGGGGGGCATCCAGCGGGCTGGGGGCACGCGCCGCTGTGGGAAGTGGGGGTGGCAGGAGCTCGAGGACCGGCGTGCACGTTGCCTGTGGTTGGGAGCGGGCACTGTGAGGGCGCAGCCAAGAGCACCCCTCCCCCGTCACTCTTTCCCTCCCTCCGGATGCACAGAGAAACGGAGGTCACCCGACCCCTGATTTCCACACCCCTCCCTAGCACCTGGGCTCCCAGACAAGGTTGGGCGGGGTCGGGAGGCGCTTGCCCCCCAGCTTGGAAGGCGCAGCACCTCCCCCCTCCGGTGTTCCCTCTGCCCCAGAGGAACGGGCACCAAATCTCGGGAAACAATGAAGCCTCCGCGGCGCGCAGAGGGCACCCGGGAGCGATCGGCACCCAGCCCCGCGTCCTGATGCGGGCCAGTGAGGCCGCGTGGGGCTGTAACTCGGCCTCGCCCGCCCAGGCGGTCTGACTTCGCTTCACACTGCAGCGACACTGCCACCCCTCTCCCGTCTTCGCGGTGCGGCTTCCACTCCGGCCCGGCTTTCCCCTCCTCGCCCTCCAGTTCTGGGCGGGGGCGTCCAGGGGTGCCCCACTGCTCCCCGCCACAGGTCTCAGGCTGGCGCGATGAGGAGTGGCAGGGGGTGACCCTGCGCTCCTCGCCGCCGCGGGCGCGGGCCCCAGGATTTGAAGTTGCGAGAAGCAGCCGCCACCTCCCGGGCGCTCCGCACTGCGCGGCAGCGGGATCTACGCCTCCAGGAGCTGCCCAGCTCTCCCTCTAGGGGTGCAGAGCGAGCACGCGAGGTGGGCTGGCCAGACCCCGCGGCTGGCACCGACCTCCGCGCCCCTTCCTCCGACGCCCGCACCCACGCGCCCGGGGCGCAGACTCCCAGCGCCTTCCTTCCAGCGGAGATCCCTGCAGGATCTCCGGGAAAGACAGACAGACGGACGGGGAGAGCACTCGGAGGGAAAGTTGTTCCTCCCAGTCTCCTGTCAGGCAATTACAGGCGAGCCCGAGAGGGGAGAGGGGCGGGATGAAGCGAGGGAAGGGCTCCGGAGTGGGGGGAAGCCGCAAGAGGGGAGGAGGGGGTGCAGTTGGTGAAACTCCTCTGTCTCCCGCTCATCTTTTCATTGCTCGTTCCTCTCCTTCCCGCAGACACCCGGACCTCCCCTGGGCGCCAGCTCCGCGGCTCCAACGGGTCCAGAAACAAGGCGGATTTTTTTTTTTTTTCTTCCTGGAAATTGGCTTTGGTGTGTGTTGCCCTACCTCCCTCCTCCCCCTCCCACCCACAACCCCCCCTCCCTTTTTTTTTTTTTTTTTTTTTTTTTTTTTGAGACATGGCCCGGGCAGTGGCTCCTGGAAGAGGAACAAGTGTGGGAAAAGGGAGAGGAAGCCGGAGCTAAATGACAGGATGCAGGCGACTTGAGACACAAAAAGAGAAGCGTTCCTCTCGGATCCAGGCATTGCCTTGCTGCTTTCCTTTCTCCAAGACGGGCTGAGGATTGTACAGCTCTAGGCGGAGTTGGGGCTCTTCGGATCGCTTGGATTCCTCTCTTTGCTGCATTTCCCCCAAAGTCCTCGTTCTCCCGCGTCTGCCTGCGGACCCGGCAAAGGGAGAATGGAGAAGGGGTTGCCGCTCCTCTGCACCGCGCTCGCCCTCGCCCTCGCCCCGGCCGGCGCTTTTCGCAACGGTAAGTGACAGGCGGAGGCGCGGGTGACAGCGGCGCCCAGGCTCCCAGCTGCCCGCCCTGGACCGGGGCTCAGGCGGGGCTTCCTGGGATCAGCTGGGAACAACCGACTCCCGGGCAAAGGAAACTTTTATCTGGGAGGAGAGATGAAGAAATGAGATCAGGCGGTTTAGGGCAGGAGGATTTCAGGTCTTTGGGCTCCCTCCTGACGTTGATCGTTGGGCTGCGGGGCTTTTCCTTACCTCTGCTACAAGACAGAGCTGCCTACCTTCCCGGATCAGCACGCCAATTATCTTAATAATGTTTCCTCCCAAAGGCAATTAGAAGAGACTCCCTTTCAAAAATCTGATGGCTGTTGAAAGTTAATGAACACTTTACCAGGAGATCTTACTTCCTGGTTCCTTTGCTGCGCCCCTAAGCCGTTTCCTCTGGTGGGTGATGGCCAGAGATACCGGTTTGTGGGTTGATGAAACTCCCTCCCCCGCCTTTGTACATCTTCCCTAATCTGTCTGAAGTGTGACTGAAAGTTACATAGTATCAGTACAGGAATCTGATATATACAGTGTAAGGCACCAGGATATCTGAAAATCCCTAAGCTAGTTGCAGCTTCCACTCAGCTTTTAAAACCACTCACTGTCAAGTAAATGAAAAACTATACTGGGGTCTAAACAGTACCATGTAACCTAAATAATGTGTTTTAAAATGGGATCTGGTTGTAGGCATGTTTGACTTCACACTGTAAAGTAAGTGCAGGCAAGGGTATGCAATTATCTTTACAGTAAGTCGTCAGCAATTGTTATTAACTAATGATCAAATATTTACTTTTGTCTGGCTTAGATTTCAATCACAGTAATTAGAAGAAAAGAACATCCACTACTTACTGTGGTATATTGTTTTAATAAGAGACCGCGAGTGGAGGGCCTCATACCAACAGGAATGTAAATCACATCTTTATGATGGAAGTTAATCTCTCTAATATGCTTTTTCAAGGTTTTGTGATTTCAGCAATGGATTTCCCTCAGCAGCTACCAAGCAGTATTCTAAAGAGATGCTTAAAGCAAAACACATGCAAAAAAAATTATGAACATGGAGTTCAACTTATTAGTGAACCCAAGTTGATGGCATTTTTCTATAATCTGGCAGGAAAGCAAGACACAAAAAATTATGAATGTAGAGTTCAATTTATTAATGAACCTGAGCTGGTAGCATCTTTTTATACTCTGGCAGGGAATGAAATAGCATTCTCGTCCAACTGAAAGAGCTCAAATGGTTGGACTAGAAATTATAGTAACCCTGTCCTCCACAACTCTTTGAGAATAAATCCATAGCAGGGGTGTTCACAAGCTCAATGCAAAGAGCTATCAGACTTTAGGTTGTGAACTACACAAATATATATGCAGTACACACACACACACACACACACTTCTTAATTTTCTTAGCAGAAATGTGGGGAATGCTGAAAATCTGGCTTTAGTTGGTGAGCTTGACCAGCAAAAGCCATGTTGCTACGCTTGAAGTGACCAGAGCCAGAAAATGCCACTGTAACTCAGCAGAACCTCTTAAAGCCATGTCCACCTCCTCTAAGTAACCAGTGTCTGCTAAATTAATTCATTAACCTTATTTAGGACTAATGGTCCAGAGTCATTAGAAATTGCTCTTTCTTAATCAACTGCTAGAGAGATTTAACAGAGCCAGAGAGTCTAGCAGTCGACATTATCTTATTACACTGTCACTTTCTCAGAAGTCACAGATTAAAGAGCTCTGGTGTGGTACCAAGTCCACCTAAATGTCTTCTGAAGTGATTCTGCTGAGTGACTAGAACCAGGGCTGTTTTATTTCACTCCTGTAACAGATGCCAGACACTACCATGATGTTTGTCCAGAGCTGGAGGAGACTTAATGAGACGAGGTCACTTTCCAAGTTTTCTGCACATTCAGAATAATGCAAGAGTCTCAGTAGAATCACAGAACAGAGTCCAACATGATCATTAGCTGGGATTTTGAACTCCAGTTACAACATCATTTCTTCCTGGCAAACCTTACACTTTTACAAGCCAATGCAAAGGAAACCAGAATAAGACTACCCCCAGTCTAAGGAACAAAGTCAAGCACCTAGTGATTGAGAAAAACAATATAACTTATATTGTCTTCTTTTTTAATTTATGGGAAATGATTTCTGTGATGCATGTAGCTTTACGCATTTTTTACGTGCACTTCATCTTTCATTTCCATTTGACCTGGTTTTCCTGTAATAAAATTCTGTAGGTTTATAAATTCATGCTGAGAGCAAAGAATGCCATTCTCTTTCCACAGAGAATCTATTAGATGCAGTGTTAAAATCTATATATACCATTACTGAAAATTTGTGATTGATAGGCTTATATATTTCACTGCTTTCATACCTGTTTCTCATGTATAGTTTATGCACCGAATTTTTATTGCTCAAAATTAAGCATCAATAAATGTGGCAGCATTTCAGGCTGAGGTGCTCCAGTATGAAATCCATCATAAAATGTGACAATGAGAATCTATGCTGAACAATAAGGCAGTCCAGAGACTAGTTTATTTGGTTTATTTGGCTTCACTTGAGCATTTTTGAAGTGAAGGCTCAAAACGAGTTAGCTCACCTTTCCCAGAATGTGAGAATGTGGGTTACCATACATGATACCCACACCTGTGTGGTGGGTAATTTTTCACCCAACATTTAGGTAATTAGAATTAATGCCATGTGGCTATTTACCTTTTTTTTTCTGCCCCTTTGCTTTGATCTGATTTTTAAGAATGAACAACTTTACTTGGAGAAGTAAAGCAGAATTATTTCTGCTTCACCAAATATACTTTGTTCTCTGTTGATTTGGATCTCAAGAGCAGAGAGAACTCAAAATCACTTAGATTTATGGGCAGATAAAACAACAACAACAAAAGGTTTGGCTTTAAGCCAATCAAAGACAATCCCCACTGATCAATGACATAGACCAGGCTTATCATCAAAAAACAACACAAGGGGTCGAACAGCATCTTTCAGTCACTTTCCACTTAGAACTTGCTACTTAATGTGATTACACTTCTTGGGGGATAATTAAGTCTAGCAGAAGCTCCCAGGGGACCATGTTAACATCAATTGAGGGGATTTAATGTTTTTAATGCTAGAAGACCTTTTCCTTAGGAAGAAACTTCGGGGCTGGGCGAAGAGTCCTCTCAGATCTCAGTTGGCTTTCTGCCTGAGTCAACCTTCCTGAGATCAAAGAGTGTTTTTTTGTGGAGTGTTGCACTCAGGGCCACACGAAGGACTTACGGGGACCTTTTAAAGTTCCCCTTAAAAAGTTAGGGAATGTTTAATAACCGGTAATTTATATATAAAGCTAGATTATCTAAGAGGTTGTCAGGAAAGATCTACTAAAATCTTACTTTTATTGCAGATAAATGTGGCGATACTATAAAAATTGAAAGCCCCGGGTACCTTACATCTCCTGGTTATCCTCATTCTTATCACCCAAGTGAAAAATGTGAATGGCTGATTCAGGCTCCGGACCCATACCAGAGAATTATGATCAACTTCAACCCTCACTTCGATTTGGAGGACAGAGATTGCAAGTAAGTGGGAATGTGTTTGAACAGGGCACCACAGCACCATCTAGTGGTCACGCCTGTCTACGGGGGGAAGTCAGCGTGTACAATGTAGATTATAAATGGATGCAGGAGGGATTCCAATCTCAGCCAGATTATATGTCAATGGCATAGAAATTGAATTACGTTAAGTGATTTCTGAGTTCCCCAAACCAGGAAGATTATAGTTACATGTGTAATCTCTCATACTCCTTCCTGTTAGCACTTTTGGTTTGGGAACTCTTTTGTGAAGAAATGTATACACTATGTATGTTTCTTTTTGCTTTCTTTCTTTTTTTTTTTTTTTTTTCCTGGAGAGGGGAAGAACTAGAAACTCAAAAATCTCACTTGCATTTTTATGAAATGCAGTGGATCGCTAATATACATCACATCCACAGATAGTGGGATTGGAGATCTCACTATTTGAGATATATTGAACTGAGGCACATCTTATGATTAAGAACTGCATCTTACTAAGTTTGACATGGGAAAAGCAAATTGTCATTGAATAATGACAATTATTCTTATTAAGTTTGACATGGAAAAAGCAAATTGTCATTGAATAATAATAAGTCCTACATGATAAGCCAGATGAGGGGTTTTGTAAATGGTGGATTACTGATTAAAATACTTTTATGGAAAATGCTAGAAAATAATTGGTAAGACACGACGAATACAATGGGAACTCAAATACACGTCAGTGTTTCAAGACTGCTTAGTCTTGCTATCTCCTTCTATTGTTAAGTTTCTAAACATTAACTTATGCCAGATTTTGTTATTATGAAGACATTCTCACTACGAGACAGTCGAAATTATATTTCCTGACTTTATGTGAAAGAACTGGTATGTGGATATTGCTTTCCACAGTATTGAAATTATGTTTTTACCTTGCACGTAGCAGTCCACTCGGATACATATTTGCTGGTCTCTCTTGACACCCAACAGACCCCCTGTCTTTGTCTTTTACACGTTATCCCATTCTGACACACTGAAAGTGGTGTAGTCTCCAGAGACTTGAACCTGAATATCCATCTTTATTAAGTTTGTACATATATAAATAGTTTTATCAAAGAAAACTAATCAATTTAAATCTCAATTCTAAAGTGTTTCTCAGGGACTGAGAGGTTTTTGCAAGTTTTAAAGTGGGTCAGTTTGGTTTAACTGTGTATGATATCTATAGACTACTGCTACCACTGGACCTAAATATTATTTTGCAAGTATATTCATTGTTAAAGACAGTCTATTTGAACACATGTTTCTTTTGGGAAAGAACAGAGTAATATCAAAATCTTCCTACCTGTAGAAAGCGCTCAACAACCTGTTGAGTTGGTGTAGTAAACTAGCTTTTCATGGTCAGACAGATGAGGGCATCTGGTTCATTCAGCATTTTGGTGCCTAGAGAATTAGTATAAATCCATAGGCTGATGATCAGTTTCCAAATAATCAATGTATACTACAGTGCAATAAAATTACACCAATTCCAATTTAATCTTTGCTTTGTGATTCAGAAGTGCTTCAGGGCATTATATTGACTTTTTAATTGTGTATGGAAGTTGCCATTAATAGTGTTACAGTGACTGCTTGGAAACAAAGAGTTCATTGTATTTATTTATTTATTTTGCTAATATTCTTTATGGTGGTTTTTACAGTGTCTATCACCTACACAATCTGGATACTTATTTTCTATTATATTTCATATACTTCATTATTATTAGTAGTAGTAGTAGTAGTAATAGTAGTAGTATTTGCTTTTTGACCATGTTTAAACTGCTATAGGAGAAACTTCTGGTAAAACTTACTCAAGTAATAACATTATTCCAAAAAATAAAGTGCTGTTAGAATTCAATAAACTGACGTTTACTAATTTCTAATCTGGAAATCATGACCATCAATACATGTAACATAATACTTAAAGAATTCAGAATAATCACTAGTTATTGGCAGTGGTGTGGTGGTAAATGTTTAACAGCTGGCTCTTCGGAGAAGACAAGTCAAGTCCTGATCTGTATGTAGCACATGCCAATTTCTGTGGTGTGAATACTCTCATCATAGCCAATTTCAAACTACCCATGTGATGTCACTGCCCAGACTAGCAAAGAAATGTGCACAGTTCGTTCTTATGAGCTGGTGGGCGCCAGATCCAGCACACAACAGTAGTAGAAATTTAAGAAGGGAAGCCAGTTGAATCACTTAATATATGTAAAGGGCTTACAATTCTATTTGCACACACATTTCTTCTGGGAAAGGACAGAGTAATATAAAAATCTTCCTACCTGTAGAAAGCACTCAACAACCTGTTGAGTTGGTGTGGTAAACTAGCTTTTCATGGTCAGGGAAATGAGGTCCTCTGGTTCATTCAACATTTTGGTGCCTAGAGAATTAGCATAAATCCATAGACTGATGATCAGTTTCCAAATAATCAGCGTATACTAATTATTACAACAGCATCTCACACTATTACGATAGTGTCTAGCTGACAGTGGTGTCTAGCTCACAGTTAACCTTAAATAATGTTTTGTCATATCATGGTGTCAGGTGGGGTATGAAGGGATTAAAGGAGCACCTTTTTGGTTAGTTTTCTTTTTAAAAAGTACAATAAAGGATTATTGTAATTCACAGAAAATGGCAATTTTAGTGATATCAGCAAAGTATTTGAGAAACTGATATGACTGAGAAGATGTTACATAACAATCTTATGATGGTGACTTTGCTTTTTTAATGCTATAGAGTAAGGTGATTTCTTAATTGTCCCAACTGAGGCTTTGCTCTCTGTGAAGGTGCCATCTCCTGACCAAAGTTGAAAGGCTGATATGTTTAGCCTGATGAAGTCACTGGAGATTAGATCCATGGAAAATATCTTCGCGCTGTGTTTTGAAGTGTTGCAATGTGATCTTTTTATCAATGAGAAACTCCAGAAAGATACAGGAAGACCAGCATAAGGCATTCCTTTCACTATCTTTCTAAGCTGATTCATATGAATGACTCGTGCTCAGTGTTGAAGGGTGCATTTGAGATTCTACAAATGTGGCAAAATTCTTACCTCCTTTTGTGAAGGCTTTGAGACGAATCCACAGTTCTAAATTTTACAGGGGATAGGAATACTCCAAGAAAAAAAAAAAAAAAAAAAACACAGGAACACCAGAAATTCTTTGAAGAACAAATTCATAGACTTCAAAGTTTAGATTAGATTCCTAAACACATAGTTTTGTTATTAGGGTTTTTTTGTTTTTTTTTTTTTTGTACTTTATATCAGGTTATTTACAAAAGTGGATTTGAAGTGGCACAAAACTAGGCACAGTTAAAACCACATTCAGAAAGCTGGTGAGCTTTTAGTTATCACTCCTTTTAAGAACAAACTATTCATCTTATTTAAGATATTTAATACTTTTCCTTGTTTCAGCTACATTATATGTCTGTTGGCAGTAAAAAATATTTGCTATACTGATGTCATAGGGTTACTAGTAGGATCAAGTAGTAGATAGGAAAGCCCTTTTAAAAGGTAAAAGTGACCCTCAAAATAAGTTATCATTATTATGATATCTTTAACAAGTTGGTGATTGTTAGAACATTTGGAAATATGAAACTAAACGTACGTCAAACTAAATCTGTTGATCCAGTAATGAGATGATTTGCACATGATACACCCTGCATTTTCTGTTGAAATGGTCAGTACTTGTACAGTCAACTTTCACCCTGAGAAAGCTTAAGAAATCGATGTCTTAGCACATTTGCTTATTGTGAAACACCTTTGAAACCCAAGTAAACAGTTTTCTTTTGCAGAGTATAGGGATGGTTAAGTCATTAGACCAGCCACATAGTTCTGGCAGAAAAAAAATATTTGTATTCAGATTTTTATTGTTTTATGTATAATTAGGTAAAAAACCATCATTTCATAATCTTAACAATACAGTATACAGTCACAACTTCTCATGTGAATAGCACCAAGACTGACCCAGTTCATAAGAAATTCTGGACCATACTTTGCAAAATGGTTGTTAAGTTTTTGCAGTGGCTATCAAAGGTGGATATTTCATTAGGAAAATTAAATGTGTAAGTTGTGCCCCAGTTAGTTTTAAAATGTAACATTCTGTGTCTATGCCACCACTGAATGAGGTTTCATTTCAAATAAGCATCAGAACCATAATACTATAACCCCTTAATTCTTTCACTGAACAAGAATTGGTGTAAATCAGTCAGTCAACAGAGCAGTGGAGCGTCTGTCTGCAGGGCTAACACAGGCCTGGGATTTCTAGCTAGATATATGCATGATTTTATTATTCAGTTGAGAGGATTCTAGAGAATGCTCACCGAAGCAGGTGTTAGGGGAGAGGAAGGAATGTTGATTTCTTTTTTGCTAGCAAAATCCTGCACACTTGTGAAGTGTCAAAACATAATTAAAAGTAGAAAAGCAACAAAGAAGTGGCCAGTGGAGAGTTGTCGGAAAGACATGTTCATTGCACATTGAAAATGGCTTTCAGTATTTACATTGAACTAGTTAGATCTTACTCCACTAAAGTTTTCTTCAGTGGTAAGGCAGACATCTTGAATCTCATAAAAGTTTATATCTGTATAATAAACAAGAATGTCATTGATACGGTAGTTAGAATTTATGAAACTTCTCCAGTTTCCCAGCAATGCACACAATCAGCATGATAATTTATAATGGTTTGTGACAAATACTGCTGAGCAAAGAGGTGTGTGGTTACATTCAGATCAGATGTCACCATCCAGGGAGCAATAAACATTTCACAGACATTGGGTTAAAAACATTAAGGAAATGAATGCAAAGCTCTAACAAAAGTCTAAAAAGGTGGTAGCGTTGGGGGAATCAAACCCAGTAGTGCTTTTCCTACTGACAAGAAGAAAATCTTACTTACCGACGTCAGTGTCTGATTTGAAGTGCTGTTTCATATCATGGCATAGTTGCTTTTTTCATCTATGATTTAGATTCGTAATCTCTCCTATGTGTAACCAATAATAGGCATATTTTTCCTAACTCAATGCATTCAAAGGATGATTGCATTCTTGTAACTTCATAAGAAGTTTAACCATGTGAAATTATAAGCAAATAGAGATGATATTCTTTTCAGAATTTTGTTGGAATAACTCACACATTGTTTCTTTAATGCTACTTGTTAAATTACCTACATTATTACAAACTTTGAAACAGTGCTAATGTCTTTTATTTTCAGAGGATATAAACTTATGGAATGAAAAATAATCTGCCCCTTGGTTTCTCAAATCTGATTATTCCTGCACATTTACATTTATTCCTGCACATTTGCACTTATTGGCACTTTTTGGAATATAAATTCCATTTTCTGTTTTCCTGAGTAATATTTTCTGTTTTAATCTTTCCTTATTATTATTAGCATGGATTTTTTAGGATTAATTTGGATTTTTAAAAAATGTTACATTAAAATACTATTTATCTCAATCACTGAGTTTTTGGCTTTTTGTATCCAAGGGAAGTGCCTCACTCTAGTCCTGTATTTCAGAGCATCACTTACACTAAAACAAAATCCTTGTTTTATGGGAAACTGAATTTTTTAAGCCAAAATACATCTCTATTTTCCATATGAAATAGAGAAGAATATATACCTTTAGTAAAGTATAATATATATTCAGAAAAATACACAACACAAGTATAAGAGCTGATAAAATTTTGTAAGGTGGATACATCCACAAAATCAATCTAGAGGCCAACATTTCCAGCTTCCTAAAAGCCCTCTGATGTCACTTTTAGTCACCAACTTTTGCCCTCAAGGGCAATTGATGTCCTAACTTATGCAACTTCATTTTTATACATTTCAAAATCAGCTAAAACTAAACTAGAGTCTTAGAAGTTTTTATGTACCGGCCAGGCATGGTGGCTCACTCCCAAATTTTGGGAGGCAGGGGTAGGTGCATTACTTGAGGTCAGGAGTTCAATTGAAAACAGCCTGACCAACGTGGTGAAACCCCGTCTCTACTAAAAATACAAAATTAGCTGGGCATGGTGGTGCATGCCCGTAGTCCCAGCTACTCGGGAGGCTAAGGCAAGACAATCACTTGAACTTGGGAAGCAGAGGTTGCAGTGAGCCGAGATCTGTGCCATTGCACTCCAGCCTGGGCAACAGGAACAAAATTCTGTCTCAAAATAAGAAGCCTGTGGGTACTATCCTTGAATATGGACAGTGAAAGTCTTTGGAGTGGATATAGAAAAAAATAGGCACTATTTCTAATCAAAAAGCAGAATCCTACTGATGCATTTTCTAATTATTTTCAGTGGCTACTGAAGGAAATATCTCGTCTTTATTTCAAAGTTTTCAATCTGGAGCCTGCTTTTTATGCAGGTTTTATGTGCAAGCAAATTCAGAAATATTCTCCTTTGCCTTATTTTTCTTCATCTTTTTATTTCTGGTTTTGATCTCTAGTGACTTGTCAATATGAGAGGCACCGCCACCAAGCTCAAGTCAATTCAAAAACTATTGGTGGAAGAATGAACCCTCCTCAGAACAACTGCAGGCCAAAGTTGTTACTACTACTTGCAGCATCCTTGGTTATTACTCAGGCAGATAATTATCTACTTTCTTCCTTTTGATTTTTTTCCCCATTAGCACTGAATTTAATTTGAACAGAGCCTCCAGTGTTTAATAAAATTAATTTACTTTATTATTCTTTAGTATAAGCAATCACATTTGATCATAATGAATTTTGAGTATTACGAGGTTGTTTTGTGTTAGGCATTTCTGTAATTTAAAGGAAGCAACTTTTGCGAGTTAAAGGAGAAGGCTGATTGAAATCTTATCAAACTGAATCAACATGTGCATGGCATTTCCAACGAGATTTCACTTTAGGGAGCAGGCACTTAACTGATCCAAGTGAGACATATGCCTTCAGCCGGCATGCACATTCTCAGCTCCTTTCTTTCCAGCATAAAACTTGATACTTGCATGCCTGCTGACATGGATCCACAGAAGCACACACACAAACACATATGTGTGTGTAAAGGAAGCTAAAAAATAAATGTAACTAATTGCAGTGGTAGTATTCATCCAGGCTGATCATTAAGCCTAAAGAAAAACAAGAAACAAAAATTCGTGTTTGGATCAGGTTCCAAATGCTTTTTGCCTGGGTGTTCGTTATCCATCCTGATTATAAGAGTCAGTGGCCTGGCAGTTCATTGCACCTTGAGAGGAGGGTTCTCCTGCTCTTCTCTGGTTGATTGGCCTGTATCTGGTATCTAGAGCAGTTAGTACTGTCTTATGGTTGAAACAATTCAGAATCTTCACAGATAGCTTAGGAAGTGAAACACGTTCATTCAGAGCTGTACTAAGTTCTGCAGAGGAGCAGAGGAAGAAAAAAAAAAAACAGAGTATTTTGGCTTCCGTCCACTCAATTCCTTTGTAGAGTTCAAGTTCATGGAGAACTTTTACCTTGTAACATGATCCTCCTCATCAAGCCCAAGTCTTTATAGCTAGATCTTCTTTGATAAAGATGCTGCTTTCTTCTTTAATTTAAATAATCATAGAGTGTTTGGGAAGGAATCATTATGACTGGTTTTGTGGTTTTTTTTGAAAAAACTATTTATTTATTTAAAACATAGAAAGATGGGGGTGGGGGGGACTTCTCACTATGTTGCCCAGGCTGGTCTCGAACTCCTGGGCTAAGCTATTCTCTGCCTCAGCCTCCCAAAGTAATGAGATTACAGGCGTGAGCCACCATGTCCAACCTATGCCAGGCTCTTGCTGTTGAGTCTTCAATATGTGCCCACTATGGGGATGAGAACTCACTTTTCTCTCATCCTCATTTGACAGCTGAGAGCCCTGAAGTTTGGAAAAGTTATACCAACAGAACCCAAATAAACAATTGCTGCCTCACAAATCTTTCTGTCTTTGTGATCAAAGTCACACTTGGATGTGTCTTGTGAATGAGGAAATTCTCATGAAACGTTACCAGCTTATTTTTTCTTCAAGCAACTCTTTTATTAACAAGTTCTCAAGAAAGTTTAAGTATCAACCGACTAATTCTGAGGAAGGACTTAATTTTTAAACTTTAAGTTCAGATTAAATAAGCACTTGTGAAAACTGTGCACAGAAACTTTCAACCAACTGGTGGTTTTCCACTCAACCGAAGCTTGGTGGGAGTAGTGGCTCAGGTCTGTAATCCCAGTACTTTGGGAGACGGAGGTGGGAGGATTGCTTGAGGCCAGAAGTTCAAGGCTAGCCTGAGCAACATAGCAACGCCCTCTCTCTACAAAAAATAAAAAATTAGCAAATTGTGGTGGTGGGCACCTGTAATCCCAGTGCTTTTGGGGGCCAAGGCAGGAAGATCACTTAGGCAAGGAGTTTGGAGTTTGAGGTGACAGTGAGCTATGATCTCGCCATTGCACTACAGTTTGGGCAACAAAGCAAGATTCTATCCTTAAATGTTTCAAAGAACAAATAAATAAAAACTTGCTTTAACTTAGCAATGGAAATCCTGGGAAATAAATGTCTACATTCTAGTGGTTTTTGTTGATGGAGTTTCAAAGCACAAAGCACATATAAATACAATGTTTACTTAAAGCCTGACAACCAGGCCGCACGTGGGCTTGATCTGTTCAACCAGTAAAAGGGCATATTAGATACCACTGTGTCCAATGCTTGTTCTTAGGCCCAGAGGTAAGAAGGCCTCATTCCCTTCCAAGCGCTGGTCATTTACTTAATCTCAGGTAAATAGCAGGGAAGTGTTCTTCTCCCACGGCTCCCTCATTCATACAATTTCGATTCTTGCGTTTGCCACGGTGGCTCTGTAAGGGTTAAAGGGAGACTGTTTGCTCAGGCACTGGGTTCCTCGGAGAAATGGAAGAGTGTTTTCTGAGAAGAAACAGATGCTCCAGTGTATTTTGTTTTTATCTGGGCGGATACTTTGTACAAGCAGCCAGCCAGGTTGGAGGTGATGGCCTGCTGCTTCTGTGATAGACTGCTATGTCACGGAGAGCGCTTCCAGTCCCGGGCTGTAAGAGGATGCTAACTGTCTCTCGATTCCCAGTTCTTATATTTCTCCGGAATAGCCGAAGATGGCAAAGGCCAGTCGATATAGTCACGATTCCAAGTCCTTTTCTGACTCTCTAACTGTTGGACGCTACCAGCAGGGCAGCTATTATGCAAGATACAAGCAACCTGGGAAGTGGCATGGAAAGAATTAAGACGTGGTCAAAATCTTACTCTTACATAGATCACTTCAAAATATTTAAAGGCACACTACATTCTTACATTTAAAGAGAAAAAGAACACACTCTCGACTCAGAGATTAAAAAACAGACAGAAGTCTCTACAAACCTGAAGAGCTGAGGCTGACTTGGTCTGATGAGAGATTAGGCTGTTTTAGATGTGGTAACCCCTAGCTAACTAAGATCACTGTTTTATCTTTTTAAAAAATCTCAGTTCACAGTTGTCTGTCTTTTTTATTCTCAAATAAAGTGAAAAAGCGGACATTTATTTGTTTACACATTTGATCACAGAAAAGATGGTAAAAATGAATTAAAATGTAAATTTCTAGCCAGGTGCGGTGGCTCACCTATAATCCCGGCATTTTGGGAGGCCGAGGCAAGCGGATCACGTGAGGTCAGGAGTTCGAGACCAGCCCGGTCAATATGATGAAACCCTGTCTCTACTAAAAATACAAAAATTAGCTGGATATGGTGGCATGCGCCTGTAATCCCAGCTACTCAGGAGGCTGAGGCAGGAGAATTGCCTGAACCCAGGAAGCAGAAATCACAGTGAGCCGAGATCAGGCCATCGCACTCTAGCCGGGGCATCACAGAGAGACTCTACCTCTAAAATAAATAAATAAAATGTAAATTTCTAGATCAACTCACTGTTTTGGAAAGATGGCAGCCAGTCAAATTGACAAATTCCAGTTAATGTGACAGTCTGACCGCAGCACTCTATTTTGCCTTCCAACACCCATCTCTGCAGAGTCCTCATTCTAACTGTACAAGTGCTCATCTCCCATTTGGGTGGCAGACTCCAGCAAGACGAAAACCATGTCTTTCTTACTTATATTTCTACCTTTTGCAGTCCCACAGAATACTTTGCACATGTAGACACTAGTTGAAACAGCTGACACTTGTATTGAACTCAAAATGAGGTATATGAAGAGTGGAGGTAAAAAACCACAATGTGTCCCTGAGAAGCGTCTGTGACCCACAGTAGGTCATACGGAGAAGAGATCAGCAAAAATTCAGCAAAGAGAGAGTAAGAGGGGCAATTTCAATAACTGCTGAAGTGGGTCATCCGTCTGGATAACAATCTTTCAGAAGGCACTTAAGACAGCCACTCCCTGGACATTGGAGTGGGTGGCTGCCTGTCCGCATTCAGAGAGTCTGGCCACATCCGCTCCTCCTCACTCCCTTCAACTTAATCAGAGGCACATGATTTTGAATTTTGGGGCCTCTGATTCCCAACAGCAGGGGTAAGGGCTACGGATTGTCTGGAGAGAGACTGGGTTCCGGAGCAGGATTTTTTTTTTTTTTTTTTGACAGCTCTGTCGCCAGACTGGAGTGCAGTGGCCCAATGTTGGCTCACTGCAACCTCCAGCTCCTGGGTTCAAGTGATTCTTCTGCCTCAGCCTCCCAAGTAGCTGAGACTACAGGCACGCGCCACCACACCCAGCTAATTTTTTGTATTTTAGTAGAGATGGGGTTTCACCATGTTGGTCAGGCTGGTCTCAGACTCCTGACCTCAGGTGATCCACCCACCTCGGCCTCCCAAAGTGCTGGGATTACAGGCTGAGCCACTGTGGGGCCCCAGAGCAGGCTTTTACACATGTCTGGCATGCCCCCTTGTGTCCAGAGTTTGTTCCTTCCTGTGGGTTCCTGGTCTTGCTGACTTCAAGAATGGAGCCGTGGACCTTTGCAGTGAGTGTTACAGCTCTTAAAGATGGCACAGACCTAAAGAGTGAGCAGCAGCAAGATTTATTGTGAAGAGTGAAAGAACAAAGCTCCCACAGCATGGAAGGGGACTCCAGCGGGTTGCTGGTGCTGGCTGGAGTGGCCGGTTTTATACCCTTATTTGTCCCCACCCATGTCCTGTTGATTGGTCCATTTTACAAACCTCTAGCTAGCTACAGAGCTCTGACTGGTGCATTTTTACAGAGCACTGATTGGTGCATTTTACAAACCTCTTGTAGAAAGGTTCTCTAAGTCACCATTCGACCCAGGAAGTCCAGCTGGCTTCACCTCTCACCCTCTTCCATGATCAGTTACACTGTGGGAACAGGCTGCCAAGCCTAACTCAGATGTTTGGAACATATTTCAGCCCTGGCTCTATTAGAGTTCCTTATATTACCAAAGCTGTGCTAGCACCTTCTTCACTGCTGTTAGGTGGGCACAAAAGTTATTGCGGTTTTCGCCATTGAAAGTAATGTCCAAAACCGCGATAACGTTTGCGCCAACCTAATACAAAGAGTAGCCCATAATTTTATTTTTCAGTGAGGAGTGGCACTAAGCTAAGGAAACAGTGAGGGATTTTGTTTGTTTGTGTGTTTAGTACTGATTGGAATTGTCATTTCTTCTTTCCTTAGGAAACAGCTTTGCATTCTTCTTCCCATCTATCCCAATGCCAATTTCTTTGTCTGTGTCTGGGGACACTACTGAGTAACTATTAGGATACATAGGTTCAGTCCTTCCAGACATCCCCACTTCCGTCTTCAGCTAATCTAGCAACCTGATGTGTGTGTTAGTTCATTTACGCAAGCTGGGGATTTCGGATTGTCAGGGGATCCTGTTAGCAGCTCCCTGTGAAAAAGAGTTCTGGTGAATTAGGGATGTGCGTTACAATCGCACCTCTGCCATTCATTCTTGTCTGTGAGACTGGAGATGGGTCATATGGGCTGGGTCCCAATACGTGAATGGCTCATTATGGCACCATCAACATCGTGGATTTGACAGTGTTAACCAGTACACCCCAGGAAGATGTGACAATGATCAGGTTTCCTACATCAGAGTCTGCCTAAGTAATGCCACCTAGACACAGTTTTAATTCCGAAACAAAAGTGCTTTCCTTCCTCTACCTATCTCAGTAACACAGTGTTGATGAGCTAATGTAGATGGAAGTGTCTTATGAATATAAGAGACATACATATTTATAAATAATAAGACCTAGGTATTACTAAAACAGGAAGTGCATCCGCAGGTTTTGTTCCTTAAATAAGTTCGGGCTGTAAACAATAACGTCTGCATCCTTAGGAGGAGACACTTATAAATATTTCAAAAGCACTGAAGCACTGCACATACGCACAATAGAGATAGTATCTATGCTCAGTGTGCATTCAGTCAATGAGAATTTCTGAGTGTTCTAATAAGTTGACCAGTTAAGTTTCTTATAATTGCAGCCTTCTGAAGATCTAGATGGATGGAGTTTCTGGAAAACCTCATGGAAGATGCTATTTCAGTGTCACAAACTTGATGATAATAGCATCAATGACTTTAAAAAATTATTATTTTTTCATGTGTGCTTGAGGACTTGTAAATATGTTCAGTGCATTCAGACCATAAGCCAGCCCATACTTAAATAGCAGTGTTTAAGCCAATAGCTTTGTGGTTATTACACAGGATTGCCAGTCCTTGCCAATCAAATTCAACCAAATAGTGGCATTATGTTCCTTTCCAAGAAAGAGGAAATGACATGGATTTTGTAGCATAAATCCACAAGGAAAGGCAGCTGAGAAATAAATGTTTTTAAACTGATGGTCCATTCACATCATTTTCCCTCTATTTCTAGTATCCCCTGTCTTCTGACCTTGCTATCTCCTTCCCGCATTTCTAGTTATGACAGATTTTCCAGTAGTAGGGAGGGGAGTTGGTTCTTAGTGGAAACAACAAGGAGCGTGCTTGCAGGAAGGATCCTGGGATCATGGCAGAGAAGAGGCCACTATTGTAGCTCCTTATCCCCACCTCACTATGTGATACACATGATATCTGCAATTCTTCAAAAGCATTCTCAGCCCTTCTTCATTTCACATGGCTACAGATGTGGCTGGGAGATCCATCAGAAGGGATTGGCTTGCTTTCTTGTGGGACTGATATGGGTCTCTGTGGGTCAAATGGATTCTGTAGGATCTAACTCTTTGTAAGTAGCAAAATTCTTCTTGGACCTTGTTACCTTGCAAGCAACTATTTCATATATATATATATATATATATATATATATATCTCACCTTCTGTCTCACTCTTTTTTTCTCTCTCTCTCTTTCTCTCTTTCCTATTACTGTCAAGGTATTGAAAGTAGTGACTGCAGTCCAGAACTCTACTTTCTTACTTAGCTGTCTTCAGCATAACAGTATAACTTCAGCATAACATTGCCTCCAGTGGACTGAAACTGTTTGCTCAAATCAAATACTCCAGTGACTCTTCTAATGCTTCAAAACATTGGCCAATTCTTGGCTCTAATTTCTCCAACCTTTCTGCAACCTTATACATAATTGGCAACTCCCCAGGGTTGGGACTTTCTTCTCTCTTGCATCTCATGGTGCTGTGCCATGTTGGTTTTCTCCCCACTTCGCTGACCTCTTCTCTTTTTTGACTCTATTTCTCCTCCAACACTGAAATGTAAGCATTGGCCAAGGTTTTGCCTTTGCCCCAAATCTTTGCTCTCTGAATACCCTTTTTGATCTTAGCCGCTAGGCTCAGATAATACCTAACTTCCTGGATCTGACGTGAGCATTGGCCTCAGACTTACAAATTCTTTCTGGAGGATGTTGACCACCTGGAGGACTGACCATTTCCTAAAATTAAAAACAAAAACAAACTTTGCATCTTCCTATGCAAATGACTTCTCTTCTGCCTTGTCTCTGTTTTACTGATTCCTTCATTTCTTACTTATCCAAATCTGAAACTCTGGAATGTCTCCTGATTCCTATTAGTCCCCCACATCTAGTCAGTTTAAAGGCCTCTCACTTATCTACTATGTCTCTCCTATCTCTTCTGTTACATTTCTGCAGGTATTTGCCAGATTCAAACACTGTTTAACCTATCCCTGGAGTGATTGCATCAGCCTCCAAAAGAGGCTTTCCTCCTTCGTGCCCTCTGCTTAGAAGCATTTAGAATTCCCCATTTCCTCCCTGCCTCGGTCGGTGCTTCTTGTCCTTCCCCAGGAAAGTAACCACTTTTAGCTAGAATAGGTAGGGGAGCCACAGGAGGCCAGATAAGGAGATAAGGCCAGATAAAGCTTTCTCTCTGGTCTTATCCCCAGTGGCTACCTTATCTATTCTAGCCAAAACTGGTCACTTTCTAGTTCTTGAACCTCACTCCTCCTTTTCCCAACCCCATGCCTGTGCATAGGATGTTTCCTTCACAGGTGTGGTGGGGGTAAATGCCCTTTACACACCTGAGACTCCCTGTCAAAATGTTACTCATCATCCTAGTTCTACCTGAAATGATGCTTCCTTCATGAAGCCATTTTTGATAACCAGCTACCAAGTAAATGTGGTCTTTCTGTCTGTGTCCTGTGACACTTCTGAGAACCATGTTTATACTTCATGTTCCTTGTGCTATTCTGTATTGTGTTGTAATCATTTATATTATTCCACTATTCTCCCAAGATCATACAGTAGTCACAAACAGGGACTAGTATTGTTTTCTACTACTCAGAGCCTAGTTTAGCGCTTTGTATATAGTAGGTGCTGTTAGTACCTGACAAATTGAATTGGCCAATGGACATCAAGTGAGTCTTCTCCAATTGGCCAATGGACAACCAATGGGTCTTCTCCAATTGGCCAATGGACATCCAATGAGACTTCTCCAGTGTGTTCCTTTAGCACAGGAAGACCAAGTCAGCTCTCTGGACAAAGGCTTAACTTAATCATACTGTAAATTGCTCACTTATTTTTCTCATTTACATAGTAAACCCTCCTTTTTCCTGGGTAGTTGAGTCAGACTTACATGTTCCCCCTAAAAATCTCTATTTTTAAAAGCTTGAATTTTTACATTTGAGTAGCTTTAGCTTCATCTCAAAAAATCTGCAGAGGTAGTGCTTGGCTGAAAGCTTTTCTTTCTGTCTCACAGTCATCTCCATAATCTGTTTTGGAGTTGAACGCATAAAATGTATTAACGTTGTAGGCATACGTCCTGATTGCTGAGTGTTTTCTGACATCCCCACAACTCTTGGGACTTTGTGTCACAATTCTGTAAACTTGGTCTATTGTATATTCACATCTGGGCTCAGGTCCAAACCACCTTTACATAAATTAAACACAAATAATTTAGTGCCTGCTTCCGTTCCAGCTGGCAACCCCAGTAAATGCACATGTTAACTTCACAGCAGGCTTGCCAGGGAAGAGGCAGAAAGTGAACTTCTTCGTTAGAGAAATTAACATGGGATGCATTCCTAGCAGAATGGTGTAAACATGTTAGTCCATACCACCAGGAAAATAACAAGCCTCCTGTCCTAGACAAAGATGCTACTTGGAGGAACTAGCCTAGGCCTGCCTATTTCTGGAGGGGGCAATGAGAGGATTCCACTGCTGCCTGGGCTATCCCCTCTCCCTCCATACCAGTGTTTTCTAAGTGTTTCTTAAGGCATGTGGCACAGTGTGTTCATGCCAGCCCAAGAGAAAGAGGCAAAGTAGTAGATGCATGAGGACACCTACAACAGGAAACCCCAGCCTCCACAACTGGTTTTATCTTTCTTACTAGCTCCTCCATGTTACTGTCTTACACTTAGGTTTCCACAATATTTCCAAATGTTTCTGTTATCTGTCTATTCTAGAAACAAACAGAAAGCACTCCCTCCTTCTCACCTCTCTAGTTTGTCTGCAACCATAGAAAAGAATGACTTACATGACGCTGGACACAGTGGCTCATGCCTGTAATCCCAGTACTTTGGGAGGCCAAGATGGGAGGATGGCGTGACCCCAGGAGTTTGAGAACAGCCTGGGCAATACAGTGAGACCCCATCTCTATAAAAACTTTTTAAAAATTAGCCAAGCAAGGTGGCATGTACCTGTAGTCTTAGTTACTTGGGAGGCTGTGGAGGAGGGATCACTTGAACCCCAGGAGTTCAAGGCTGCAGTGAGCCATGATCACACCACTGCACTCCAGCCTGGGCCCCAGTGCAAGACTCCACCTCTGAAAATAGAGAGAGAGAGAGAGGAGGGAGGGAGGGAGGGAGGGAGGGAGGGAGGAAGGAAGGAAGGAAGGAAGGAAGGAAGGAAGGAAGGAAAAAGAGAAAGAAAGAGAGAAAGGAGGGAGGGAAGGAAGGGA
>NW_012104576.1:1904632-1908455 GCF_000951045.1 Mandrillus leucophaeus
AAGAGAGAAAGGAGGGAGGGAAGGAAGGGAAGGAGGGAGGGAAGGTAGGGAGGAGGGAAGGAAGGAAGGAAGGAAAGAAGGAAGGAAGGAAGGAAGGAAGGAAGGAAGGAAGGAAGGAAGGAAGGAAGGAAGGAAGGAACATAATAAACTAATAAACGTTAGCATTTCTGTTTCCATGGGATGAAAGGCTAAAGACTGTCTGGGGCAGAGGCAGAAGCTTCTCTTGATTGTGCCCTCAGCTTTATCTCCTTGGTGGCTGTCCTTTGTGGACCATATCTGTAGCTCTGTCGAGAAACTTGCTCAGTTAACGGTGTGGTCTTCATGTGTGATGCCCGCAGGTACTCATGGTGATCCTGAGTTCTAGGAATCACTTGAGCTCTAATTAGCTGTGGGCTCAAGTGTTGAGTCTTCCTGGTCCTTTGTGTCTTCATCTGTGAAATGAGAGGAATGAAACTTTTCTCTTTAAGCATGTTTGTCTCTAAAGTAACAGGATTCTAATTCTCCAGAAAAATCCTCCTGCCATAGAGCATATTACAAAGATGTCTCTTTTTTTTAACTTTTAGTTTTTGGGTACATAGCAGATGTATACATTTATGGGGTAGATGAGATATTTTGATACAGGCATACAATGTGTAATAATCAAAGATGTCTTTTCTGACAGCTGAGGCTGGCCCCGATCCCTGGGCTTTTCTTTGGTCTTTGCAAGACCCTCCCTACTTTTTACTTTCTTCTTCTTTAGATCTAAGCTGCTGTTCCAGCCCAGTCCAGACCCTCCTTGACTTTTGCAACACAGCCTTCTCTTCCTTCCTACTCATATTTCACTGAGACACATGTTTTTTGTCAGTTTTCAGCCCCTAAGTGGTATCAGACATTTTAGACCCTATTTTGGCAAAATTGATTCTAAGGAATTGTCTACTTTTTCACCTAGATTTTGTCTTACCCATGAACAGATGTATTTTATCTAATCAGTTATTTAGAAGAACTGAGAATGTGGTCTTCTGAAATACACACATATTGTTCTGCTGTTGTTGAATATAATATACACAGTCAGCAGAAATTCTGTAGATGAATGATTGGTTTGGTCTTGAAACTACAGGAGCTGCAAACCAAGTTTGAGGTGTGCTGTAAGTGCAACTGATAACCTGAGTATTAGCCCAAATTTGGGTTTGATTACTAACACAAAAGTAGCTTTTACCTGATCTTTTTGTTCAACATAGCTCATTAACATTAGCTTGTAAAGAACAGAAATTATTTTGAAAAAAAAAAAAAACACAAAGGAATGACAACAGTGATTTTGTTAATGAATCCCACCTCACTCTTTGTGTCTCAAAGGCAGCATAAGCAATGTAATAAGCTATGTATCTATTTGGAAAACAGTCTCAAATTAAGGAGCTTATTCAGATGCCATTGTAAAAATAATTTTCTGAAATTGTGGTCTATTGGCAGGAGATAAGATGGCACTTTGTTGTTACCTGCAGAGGCCTATTAGAAATATTCTATTTCAGAAGCAAATCACACTGTAAATACCACATTCAGACTCATTTATTCCTACAATAGCATTTTTGCAAAGGTGCAATTTCACAATTTGACTTAGCACTGATTGTGCATCATCATTTCAAAGCTCTTTGTAACCACTGGCTAATTCACACATCCTTGGGAAATGGTTTAGTTGTACCAGACCCATTTTTAAAAGAAATATCCAACATGTATAATGATAAAGTAGCTTGTCAAAGGCTAAACAAGGACACGGATGTGTTTTAAACTTGTTTTCTTTCTGAATGTGTCCTTAGCACATCTGACAAGGAACTTCTGAGCAATTTAAACATAGATGTGTTTGCCACCAATAAAGATTAAAGAGCCCTATTAATGATTCTATTACAGAGAGGAAACTTGATTTAAAAAATAACTAAAATAATAAATGCAATTCCTTCAAGATGCAAATGTAAACAGGACCTAAAATGAGTGAATATATTAATCCCACTTTTCTCCTCCATCTGGTCCTCCTGAGCCATATTTTTGTTAAAGCAAGTGCTCAACAGAGGACTAACATCTAAAGTTATTCAGCTAATTCCCAGCATTAATTAGAAAATGTCTAGTGTTTCTAAACATTGGTATGAAAAAAAAAAAAGGATTTGAACTGTCAACTCACATTATTTTTGTCATTACACCTTTCCTGAGACTGACCTTGCGATTTAAACTGTTCCTGTTTCTTATCAATGTTGTTTTAGGATTTGGTTTATATGTGGAATATTATACAAAGTCCTGAGATTGATGGTGAACATGAGGTCACGGTTAAACATTCATCACAACATGTGCTTTAAAATATATATACATGGTAATAAATTCAGAACTCACAAACTCAGAAATTGAGGGAGATTCAGGCACTTTCCCAGGCATTGTTTCTTGGGACACCAGAATTATTCTTCTGAAAACTTCGTTTGTTGCTTACTACCCCATTCATTCATTCATTTGTTCAATCATTCAATAAGTATTTATTGACCAACCAGTATGTGATGATCACTGCGATAGATGATAGTGATAGTGATAGTGACAGTGATAGATCAGTGAACAAAACAGGTACCATTCTTTGCCCTTGTGGTATTTCTTCTCTAGAAAGACCGTGACACGTAGAAAAGATCTGCTACTCAGGGGCTGTTCTCCGTGTGGCCTCCATGCCCTTCCAGCTTGCAGAGCCTCATTATCTTCCTCTGCAGCCTCCAAGGCAGGCCCACCTGGGACCTAGATCTTGCTCTAAACAAGATGCATATTAAAAAACATCTGGCTGATGCAATTGTTGGCTGAGGATCAGGTTTGTTCTCGTTTGCTGGTGCTCTCTACTTGTAACCCTCTGCTGGGGTCCTAGACCCTCTGAGATTCAGTCATCAGCTGGAACACTCTTGCTTCCCAAGGTCACTCAATCCCCCAACCCTGGACACTTGACTGGCATATGCCTGTTTTCCATGTAAGACACTCTCTGCCAGCTCTAACTTAGATGTTTGTCTTCTTTGCCTATAATTCTAGGTCCCAATCAACCCCTTTACACTCACCAACCTGCTGTGCCTCATACTCCAGAATGACAGGCCTTACCTCTCCAAAGGGGACTGAACCAAGTCAGTTCTGATTTTTTGGAGTTGGTTTATAGTCTTGGCGTCATTGTACTGGCTCTTCAAGTGGCACAAATTGAACAAAAAGAATAAAAAGAAACTGTAGGTCATCTTTTTTTCTCCACACCCCAAGCCGGGGTCTAAAAATAATAATTATTCAATAAATGTTGAAAACTAAATACATTAGTAGAATGCTTTATCTTTCCATTTCACACTCATTTCTTCCCACGATAGGACTCCAGCCACTCTCTGAAGGTGACTGGCGGCAGTAAAATTAGAAAGAAAGGTACATCCTCAAGGAAACATGGAAAGGACTTGACCAGTGATGGGATTTGAGAGAAAATGAAGGCCAGGATGTTAATGATGATACAAATGTCTCCATCTTTGGGTCTGAAAGAACAGTGGTAGTAGTAACACTAAGAATAAATAAAGCAGCTGGGTGCGGTGGCTCACTCCTGTAATCCCAGCACTTTGGGAGGCCGAGTTGAGTGCATCACTTGAGGTCAGGAGTTCAAAATCAGTCTGGCCATCATGGTGAAACCCTGTCTCTACTAAAAATACAAAAATTAGTCAGGCATGGTGGTGCGTGCCTGTAATCCCAGTTACTCGGGAGGCTGACGCAGGAGAATCGCTTGAACCTGGGAGGCGGAGGTTGCAGTGAGCCAAGATGGCGCCATCGCACTCTAGCCTGGGCAACAGAGCAAGACTCTGTCTAAAAA
>NW_012104576.1:1908505-1919093 GCF_000951045.1 Mandrillus leucophaeus
AAAAAAAAAAAAAAAAAAGGCAAATACAGCAAGAGAGTAGGTCTCCTTTTGAACATTTTGAGAGGCTTTTAAACATTACAGGTAGAGATGTGCAAAAAGGAAACTGAGAAACAGGAAACTGGGCAAAGCTGGACAGAGAAACATGGGAAACGTTTGTTGGCTAAAGCTGTAGAAATTGACTTGTCATAGAAGGGTAAGGAGAAAAAGAAAAGAAATAAATGTCTCAAGAAAAAGCCCCCTTGATGGGATAGATTAAAGTTAGACGGTGTTCAAAGGACAATGGGAAGGCGTTATGAGAGTATGAGAGAGGTACCAGTTAGAACAGTGTCTTGCTACAGAAAGCTGCTGAGGTGAGCATTTCAAAAACAGAAGCATTGTTCACAGTGTCAGGTGCTAGAAAGAAATACAAGAAATTGTGGACATGGGCAATACAGTAACTAGGCTCACCAGGACGCTTTAGGCAGCAGCTTCACTCAGCCCTTGGGGCAGTACATCCTAACACAGACATTCAGAATTGAATGCATATCAAGAGACACCATGCATTTCTTTGGATTTGAAAGAAATACACACAGAACATTCTAAGACATTCAAAGCAAGACGATCAAGATCTATGGTGATAAAAATGTGTTTCATCAGGTAGTCTTAAGAGGAGGAATGGTGGAATTAACTTGGAAAACTTACGTAGCCCAGTCACAGAGGGCAAATATGTTTGATATCACTTAATACCTCTGATTAGTAGTGGCCGTCTGTAGTACATTTGAGAAACTTCTCAGAAAGAAATGGCTTAATAGGTTGCAGTGTTCACTGTGGGCTTGAGGAAAAAGTGGCAGCACAAGTGCCCCAAATCTGCCATCTCTGCTCCATCTCCAATCTTTGAAAAGATAATGTGATTTATAAAAATAATATTTTAGAAAATATTTAATTTTTATTACATTAAAAAGTGGACTGTTTTAGAAATGGGTTAATACTCATTTTTAAATGAGTACTAACTTTATTTGGGGCTAACATTTCTATAAATTAAGAAGAACTTTATTTGGGACTAACATTTTCATAAATTGAGTAGAAAGGCATGTATATTTATTTTTCTTGAGCACAAAATTATCTGAAATGAATTTTAAACTATATATTTTGGCATATATTATTTCAACTTTTTTTTGCATTTAGAAATATGCATTTTTTTTAAAAATTGAGGCCAGGCATGGTGACCCACGCCTGTAATCCCAGCACTTTGGGAAGCCAAGGCAGGTAGATCATTTGAGGTCAGGAGTTCAAGACCAGCCTGGCCAACACAGTGAGACCCCATCCCTACTAAAAATACAAAAATATTAGCCAGGCATAGTGATGCATGCCTGTAATCCCATCTACTCCAGAGGCTGAGGCAGGAGAATCACTTGAACCCGGAAGGCAGAGGCTGCAGTGAGCTGAGATCACGCCACTAAACTCCAGCATGGGGGACAGAGTGAGACTCCATCTCAAAAAGAAAAAAGAGATTATTCTCTATAGATATCTTTTATCCTACCATTTTCTCTTGAAATTACATGTAAAGCATTATATTAGGCTCTTAAATATATATATTATATACATATATATTTATATATATAAAACTTTTGTTTTAGGTTCAAGGGTCCATGTACAGGTTTGTTATATTGGTAAATTGCATGTCACAAGGGTTTAGTGTACAGATTATTTTGTCACTCGGGTAAGCACAGTACCCGATTGGTAGTTTTTTTATCCTTTCCCTCCTCCCACCCTCCATCCTCAAGTAGACCCTGCTATCTGTTGTTCTTTGCACCCATATGTACTCAGTGTTTAGCTCCCACTTATAAATGAGAACATGCAGTATTTTATTTTCTGTTCCTGCACTAGTTCACTTAGGATGATGACCTCCAGCTGCATCCATGTTCCTGAAAAGGACATGATCTCATTCTTTTTTATGGCTGCATAGTATTCCATGGTGTGTATGCACCACATTTTCTTTATTCAGTCTGTCATTGATGGGCTTGTAGATTGATTCTATGTATTTGCTATTGCTAATAGTGCTATAATGAACATATGTGTGCATGTGTCCTTATGGTAGAATGATTTATATTCCTTTGGGTATATACCCAGTAATGAGATTACTTGGTCAAATGATAATTCTTTAAATATTTTTAAAAACAAGCATTTGGTAAATCACATTATCTTTCTAAAATAATTTTTATCTAAATGGTCTAGAATATTTAGGACATTTTCAATTTTTTAAGATTATAAATAATTATAAATTATGATGGAATGAACATCTGTATGCATAAATCTTGGTGTATGCTTAGAGATTTCTTTAGAAGAGATTTCTAGAAGTGTGGTGGCTGAACTAGAGAGTAAAAACAGTATTAAGACACTTGGTATATATTCCAATTTGCTTTAGAAGATAATTCATGGAGGTAGGGGAGGTTGGGGAGATTTACTTTAAAACTATATCTATATTTTCAAAGAAATTGATTCTTTTTTTATGGCACAAATTGATATTTTAAGTCAGGAATTGGCACACTTTCTGAAAAGGGCCAGATAGGAAATATTTTAGGCTTTGCATGTGAGACAGCCTCAATCTCAACTGTTCAGCTCCTCCATCATACTGTGAAAGTAGCCATAGACAATAGGCAAATGAATAAGCATGGTTGTGTTCCAATAAAACTTTATTTACAAAAACAAGCAGTCAGACAGGTTTGATCTACAAGCCATAGTTTCCTGACCTTTGTCTTAATTGAGAGTCATGTTGTTTTGTGAAAATATATGAATTGTGACTGTCAAGAATTGGAGCGCATGCTTTGCAAAATTCCCTTTATGAAGATTTGAGCCTGTGGGATCATGAATCCTAGTTACAGTCTTGGGAAGGGAGTAAATCTGCTTTTGTTGCAAAGCGATTTGGAAACTAAGCAAGGAAGCTATGAATCAGCCTGTCGTTTCAACATATGCAGAGTATGGAAAAGTCCATAAAGTTAGGCTTCTGTTGGTCTCTGTCAGGCAGTTTTAGCTCTGCCCTGAGTCTTTTCTTTGTGTACTTTCTTGAGAAATTCAGTCCAACTCCCACAAAAGTAATCACAACCGTGTTTACAAGCTAATTTCACCCAATATTGATTCAATCAAAGTCTCTATCACTCATTAATTCTAGCATTTCCCCACAATTCCTAGGAAAACAAAGCTTGAAGCTGGAAGGAAAAGAGTCATCTGAGAAATAACTTTGTTCTCATGAAACCTACCCGATTGGGAATATTTTTCCCAGATGTTAGGCCTACAATTGCTTTTCCTTAGGTGACCCTTTACTGAGCAGCTAAAAGACATCATTGACTACCTTTAACAAAAGTGTAAAGCACAAAGGAAATAAACCAAGCATAATTTCTGAAATAATAACACTATGTCGTAATTAGCAGTTATCTGTCAAGGAAAATTGTAAACTGACCACAGGGATAAGATACGTTTTACCATATTATTTTAGTCGTTGCCTGGCCTGTCTTAATCTCTTGTTGCTTCCAAAGGTGCTTTGAATTCAGAATCTTTATGTCAAAATAGAGGCTGAAGGAAGCTGCTTTTAGTGATTGTCATATCTTACATAGATGCAGGAGCATGCACACACAGACGCACACACACACACACCCCCTTCAGACCCGCAGAATGCAAAAGCAGCTGCCTTCGTAAATACTACATCAGAGTCCAGCAGTGGTTTAACACTCATTGTCCCGCCTCTTTTATTTAAGCTAGAGAAACAATGTTAGCTGGATGCAGACAGCTCTCTGCTATGAACAGAAGTTTGTTTGCAGGTTAGCCCAAGGAAGTCACAAAGAGTTGGGGGGAAAAATGTATTTAGCCTTTGCAAATTAATGTAAATAATCACTTCCCTGCACGCATGCACATACCCTACATGTATGACAGCTGGAGTGAAAATTTTGGTTAGAAATATTTTTTACTGGCCTGGAGCAGTGGCTCACGCCTGTAATCCCAGCACTTTGGGAGGCTGAGGCAGGTGGATCATGAGGTCAGGAGTTTGAGACCAGCCTGGCCAACGTGATGAAACCCCATCTCTACTAAAAATACAAAAATTAGCTGGGCATGGTGGCAGGCGCCTGTGGTCCCAGCTACTCGGGAGGCTGAGGCAGAAGAATCTCTTGAACCCAGGGGGCAGAGGTTGCAGTGAGCTCAGATCATGCCAATGCACTGCAGCCTGGGTGACACAGTGAGACTCCATCTCAAAGAAAGAAAAAAAAAAAAAAAAAAAAATATATATATATATATATTTTTTTTTTTACTAAGGGATCCCAAAATTGTGTTCCCATCATCATAGACTTTTAGTCATGGAGTTTTTAAATTTTTTTTAAAATCTATAGAATTTTACACATGTACTGTTTGGCAGCTAACAGAGAATCTGACTGACGTCTCTGGTTGATGGGTGCAGAAAGCGGAGTTTAGGCAGGAAGTGTCTTGCCCAGTGAGTGGGTCCACAGTGAAAACTTGGTTCCCAGCATTCCCCAGACAGCGATCCTCTCACGGAACACACTTGTCTTCAGCATATTGCTTTCCCTACTTCTTACTTTTCCAGGTAATGTATAATCACAATTTGGTGTTTGGGGGTACATGCACCGCTTTTGCAGCTAGATCTTCAGGGGGTTTATAACTTACGCTGTGTCATCCTTAAGGGCAGAACAGGGACCAATGGGTAGAAATTGTAGCTCTAATATACCATGAAAAGGTTTCCAACATGCATCAATTATTATTTTCCTAGGATGTCCAGATTCTCTCTTGAGCTATTTTAACTTGAAAGGCGCACAAAATTTTTTAAAATCGTTTTAGTAGATTATATATGTTTGTAAAGTGCAATCCAGCACATCAGAATAGTTATTCACCCAAATATATGATAGCAGATCTTCAGAACTGAATTACCAATGAGATCACATTACATCATTGATTCACATTCTCCTGCCCATATGCTGTGGAATATATTGTACGACCACAGAGTGCTCATGCGTAGCCTAACATACCATCATGGTGCACATTGCTCTACACCAAGTCATTCTTCAATTTCAAAGAATCGATTGGACTGTTTACATTACTTTAAGTCAATCTGGTTGTATGGATGCTTTCGCTTTCTGAATGTCATTGCTGAGACTCAAGGCATATGGTTTTCTACTCTATTTCTACTCGGGTGACAGACTGCCTCAAAAAGCAGCGAGCTCTCCTTCCACCAGAAGCTTTCAAGGGGTGGCCAGATGCCATCTGTGAGGAGTGCCATGCATTTCTGTAAAGCCTCAGACCTAGACTGAATTGGATCCACAAATAAATGAGGAGGAGTCGATTGTTGAATGCCAACCATGTGGCCTTTGGTTTAGAAGGGGTCATTCTCATTTCATCTCCCAGAGCACATAAGGAAAGACACAGTTTATTGCAAAGCTCTGTTTGAGTTGAATAACGTCACTGGAATGGCTGCTAGGGGACCATCATCATACACTGGGGTTCTGGTGCCCTAGTGCTAAAGAGCAGGAAGACCAGTGAGGTCATAATTGGTAATAAGTACATAAATAGTCTTTCCCTTTTGAAAACCCTTGAAAGAGGGGTCTATAAGAAGGGTCTTATAGAACAGGGCAGGGTTGATTGACAGATAACTCACAGAAAGCAAAACTCTCCGAGGTTTCCTTTTGGTAGTGTTGGTTTTCCTCCCCATTGTCTTCTTAGCTTTCTCAATTTCTTGCTGTGATGAAATAGTCCATCTGGGGGAAGGAATTTCATTCAAAGAAAGAAAAGTCAATCAGTGAAAGAAGATGGAACGGAGACCAGAAATAGAAAGAATTTTAATGAGAACATGTCTTGGGTCAACTCCTAACCTAATTACCATGATGTCTTTCCGTTATTTTCAACTATTTGGCCTGGGTGTGTGTGTTAACTAAATCACACTGAGTTATTTCCCAGAACAGCTAAGTGCCACACAGGAAATACTTGCTGCTTTATGTGATTTGGTTGAATCCCCAATTTATAGCTTGAAGGAAAAACAGATTCTCAAGATTTGGGAAAAAAATCAGAATTTACATTTCTTATTTCTTATTGCCATGACAGTATTATTTGATGTTAATCAGAAAAACACTGGAGTGTATATCAGTGTATATCATATGCCAGTATCACAGTGGGTATTACATGGGTATAGAAAGATGGATAACGACTTGTTTATTGTCCTTGAAGGGGTCTCGGTCAAGTAGGGAGACAGGACTTGCAAACAGATATGTTACATCGTAAGACGGTGAATGCTATAACTAAAGTGTAAATAAAATGTTTTCTAAGTTGGTTCCCTGTTTGCTAAACGTGCAAAGGCACATTTAACATTTACTTTCTTATCATTAACCACCAACCTCTGACTTCGAGACACTGAAACAGATAGAACAGCCATCTGCAAGTTCTGACTTCATCATTTTGGTTCCTTATTACAATGAAATAAGGCCCAGGTCACTGTCAATTAGAAATGAAATAAGGTAGAGTTTAAACACGAAACTGTTACCGATGCTCATACCTAAAAAGTATGGAAGGAAGGGGCAAAGAACTATGCTATATTCCCCTGGGATTGAAAAGTTTATAATCTGTTTCAAAAGATGAAGTTTATCCAAATAATGAGATCATAAATGGAAAAAGACAATTTATTAAGTGCCCTCTAAGTGGTGCAGAGAAATCTAGGATAAGAAATCAAAGCACCCTTTCTTCTTGTCAGGTAATTAACAAAGAAGGATGAGTTTCAAGATAAGACGCATTCAGGAAGGAAGGTTTTTTGAAAATGTTTGTTTGTTTGTTTTGGTACACTTTGATCTACTTGCCCAATTTAGAAAGAAGGTAGAAGATAAGCTTTGTTCTCTCCCTCTCGCTTCACTTTTCCATGGCAAGGTTCAGAGACAGGTGTGATTAACTAGAAAGAAACGCAAAATTCTTGAGGGACTCTTGAGGGACAGCTTTTTGCCTGAATGGGTTAGCTCGTAATGAAATCACAGGGGAAAGATTGGCTGCCTTGGACAAAGATGTACCCAACTTCGAAACTATGAGCTGTGACTGTAACGTTGACCCTAAAAACAGACCTAAACAGTCCTTTTACATGGAATGGTGTCTCCAAATAGGAAGTCATTGACTATCCTCCCATTTCTCAAAAACAGGCCACTTACCAACCATTGGGATAAAACGAATCTTTTTTGGTGGAAGTCATTATTCTTATTTCCAACCTATGAGACCCTGAAGGTTGCCGGGGCTCTCCATGCAGTCCTTCTGTCCCTCTTTCATATTCTGAACTGATGTTTGCTTCACTCACCCTCCCTGGCTGCTAACCAAGAGGAGACCCCTGCCTGGGCCATCGCTCAGAGGAATCTTTGTGTTTCCCCAAGCCATACCTCCTCATTAATAGCAGAGCAGCTGCAACTTACTTCTGTAACTTCATGGAGTCCTGGCAAATTGCCTGTCACCTCTGCCGTAGATACCTAGTAATGTGCCCTCCAAGAGAAGATCCAATCTGGAAAATAAGAGTGACTGGCAATTTAGGGGAAGTTCTTATCCAATAGCCATCTTTTGATCAAGGAGGAGCCCACAACCTCAGAGGAAATCTTTCCTGTTTACAGACTTCGGGGGCTTTGAAAGCCTGGTAGGCTGTGGGCCAGCCATCCTTAGCTGTTACTCAAAGGGGCCAAACAGGATGAGACCAGGGTGGAAACTGCATATCATAGGAACCCAGACGGGCAGGAAGTAACAACATAAGAAGGAATTCTTGATTAAAAGCACAATTAGAAGGTTGGTGTTGGGTGGGTAGGGGATAATGACATTAAAATGTGTCTAATTTGTATGTGTGTTTGTTATAATAAAGCCATTAGCCCATCTCCTTCTGTTGTGTTTCCGTTGTTACATTATTCTCCACTTTGGAGAAATTGGAAATGTTTTTTTCTATGCAGAGACTCTGTACTAAGTAGTCTATTTGGAGGAAAATCAAAACTCCTTTCTCTCTTTCTCTCTCTGTCTCTCGCTCTCTTTTTTTTTCTTTTTATAAATTCTCTAGGTTAAATAGAACCTAGGAAAGACCTTGTTATCCTTGGCAGAATTCATTATTCTAGAACGAATTATTAGGATATTGAGAATAAGCAATGTTTATAAAGGGTAAAGTTGCTATCCATATGTTCTTTCTACACTTATTCCCCAAGAATGACACAGATGTTTGTGAACTTTTTAAAAAACAAATTGCTCAAAAAGTGGCATTATTATGAAAGGAACAATGTTTCTTACTTCCAAAACTTTTTTTTCTTGGTGTTGGCTGCTGTTGAAATCTCACTTGTGGAGTAGAGATGTCCACAAAACACCCCTTTAATTTTTTAATTCCTCTCCTGACACCACCACGCAGCATATGAGTGGCTGAGAGTCACGTGCACTGGCCCCATGTCCACACAACAGAGTGAACCGTGATCGTCTGTTTCCAGACAGAAGTCAGTAGTAACATGTTTTATCATTGTAGTCCTATGCCAACTAGAGAATAAATTGTCGTTACCAGATGGTTCAGTGTTGCAGAAAATGTGTTCGTACAGAATTCTGCATCAGCCTCCTTGACTTCCACCCTGCAGGTGATATTTATGGACTGTTTACAAGTTGCTCACATATGGCATTCTAAAGAGGTTTGTAACTTTTATACGCTGTCTTCCAGTTTATTTATTTTATGAAAATTCCACTCCAAAGGTCACCCTTGTTCCACCTACCTCCCTAACTTCAGACTTAAGAGAAAATCCTGAATGTAATCTCAGGACAGAGGAGCCAAGCGAACAGGTTGTCAAGCCCTCCACATTCAGTTCTCCCCATGCACGAAACTGCTCCTCTGGACTGCAGGCATAACCCAAATGAGGACAGCACGGAGCCTCTCTCCTATTTGAATAATACAACATTTGTGTTGTTTTGTGTGGCAACATCCTCCTGATTTGGACTTTGTTCGGCTCCCATGGAGGAGATAATGGGGCAGCAACCCCATGGAAAGGGGTGCAGCCGGTGTGAACCCCAAAAATCTGAGACAGGTCTCAATTAATTTAGAAAGTTTATTTTGCCAAGGTTGAGGATGCACGCCCATGACACAGCCTCAGGAGGTCCTGATGACAAGTGCCCAAGGTGGTCAGGGCACAGCTTGGTTTAATACATTTTAGGGAGACATGAGACATCAATCAACATATGTAAGATGAACATTGGTTCGGTCTGGAAAGGCGGGACAACTCGAAGCAAAGGCGGGACAACTGGAAGTGGGGAAGGGCTTCCAGGTCAAAGGTAGATAAGAGACAAATGATTGCATTCTTTTGAGTTTCTGATTAGCCTCTCCAAAGCAGGCAATCAGATAAGCATTTATCTCCGTGAGCAGAGGGGTGACTTTGAATACTATGGGAGGCATGTTTGCCCTGAGCAGTTTCCAGCTTCACCTTTCCCTTTAGCTTAGTGATTTGGGGGCCCCAAGATTTATTTTCCTTTCCCACCAGCACTGGGGGTTGAGATGTACACACACTCAGGGACCACTGCAGCATCCTCCTGTCAGATAATCCTGCCTGAGGCTGTCCAGACCCGGCGGGAGGAAATCGAACTCTTTGGAAATCCTCTCCTGGCCGCTGTCCAAAGAGCTCCCACCTGAGGCAGTGACAGGTTTGTACCTGAGTTCTTTCTGACACAGATGCACTTTGTTGATGGACATTTGAATCCTTCACTATGTTCCTCCTTCCAGGTGGACACTCTTGAAGTGTGCAGAAATTTTATTGCTGTTAGAAGACCAATGAAAATAGGAGGGAAGGAACTTTCTTGTCCCCTTAAAAGCTAATGTAAACAAGGGACATTATTTGGTCATTGGAAACACTTCAACGCCAAGGTTAGAAGGAAACACTAGGCCTAAATGTACACATGGTGTCCCCGTCATAGCAAAGAAAAGAGAAGGAACAGGTTGTACAGGAATACAGGGGACTGTGAAGATGCTAGACATTGTGAAAGTCAAGCAAAGTTTTCATATTGATTTGGTAGGAAATTGGAGTTAGCAGGCAGTTCAGAGCGTGAACTTTTTCAAGTGGCTTTCCGAGTCATTTTTTTGCAGCCTTCTCTTTAGAGAAGTAGAGAGCAGTCAATAACCCAGAGTTCAGATGGAGTTCAGGGTCCCCCTAAGGCCCCCAGCTTCTGTCAAGGTCGGGAGGATCTCTCCAGGATTCTCAAGCAAACATGGTACTCAGAATCAATTGCCTGTAGCAATTGGTTTATTTTTTTAGAGACGGAGTCTCTCTCTGTCACACAGGCTGGAGAGCAGTGATGCAATCATAGCTCACTGCAGCCTCAAACTCCTGGGCTCAAGGGATCCTCCTGCTTCAGACTCTTCAGTAGCTGAGACTCCAAGTGCGTGCCACTAAAACCAGCCAATTTTTTAAAAATTTTTTTGTAGAGACTAGGATCTCACTATGTTGCCCAGGCTGGTCTTGACCTCTTGGCCTCAAGCAATTCTCCCACCTCAGCCTCTCAAAATGCTGGGATTACAGATGTGAGCCACCACACCCTGTCACCCGTAACAAATTTTTTCAAAAAATACCTAGAATCGGGCCTGCCT
>NW_012104576.1:1919143-1947253 GCF_000951045.1 Mandrillus leucophaeus
AGGTGGTCAGGGCACAGCTTGGTTTAATACATTTTAGGGAGACATGAGACATCAATCAACATATGTAAGATGAACATTGGTTCGGTCTGGAAAGGCGGGACAACTCGAAGCAAAGGCGGGACAACTGGAAGTGGGGAAGGGCTTCCAGGTCAAAGGTAGATAAGAGACAAATGATTGCATTCTTTTGAGTTTCTGATTAGCCTCTCCAAAGCAGGCAATCAGATAAGCATTTATCTCCGTGAGCAGAGGGGTGACTTTGAATACTATGGGAGGCATGTTTGCCCTGAGCAGTTTCCAGCTTCACCTTTCCCTTTAGCTTAGTGATTTGGGGGCCCCAAGATTTATTTTCCTTTCCCACCAGCACTGGGGGTTGAGATGTACACACACTCAGGGACCACTGCAGCATCCTCCTGTCAGATAATCCTGCCTGAGGCTGTCCAGACCCGGCGGGAGGAAATCGAACTCTTTGGAAATCCTCTCCTGGCCGCTGTCCAAAGAGCTCCCACCTGAGGCAGTGACAGGTTTGTACCTGAGTTCTTTCTGACACAGATGCACTTTGTTGATGGACATTTGAATCCTTCACTATGTTCCTCCTTCCAGGTGGACACTCTTGAAGTGTGCAGAAATTTTATTGCTGTTAGAAGACCAATGAAAATAGGAGGGAAGGAACTTTCTTGTCCCCTTAAAAGCTAATGTAAACAAGGGACATTATTTGGTCATTGGAAACACTTCAACGCCAAGGTTAGAAGGAAACACTAGGCCTAAATGTACACATGGTGTCCCCGTCATAGCAAAGAAAAGAGAAGGAACAGGTTGTACAGGAATACAGGGGACTGTGAAGATGCTAGACATTGTGAAAGTCAAGCAAAGTTTTCATATTGATTTGGTAGGAAATTGGAGTTAGCAGGCAGTTCAGAGCGTGAACTTTTTCAAGTGGCTTTCCGAGTCATTTTTTTGCAGCCTTCTCTTTAGAGAAGTAGAGAGCAGTCAATAACCCAGAGTTCAGATGGAGTTCAGGGTCCCCCTAAGGCCCCCAGCTTCTGTCAAGGTCGGGAGGATCTCTCCAGGATTCTCAAGCAAACATGGTACTCAGAATCAATTGCCTGTAGCAATTGGTTTATTTTTTTAGAGACGGAGTCTCTCTCTGTCACACAGGCTGGAGAGCAGTGATGCAATCATAGCTCACTGCAGCCTCAAACTCCTGGGCTCAAGGGATCCTCCTGCTTCAGACTCTTCAGTAGCTGAGACTCCAAGTGCGTGCCACTAAAACCAGCCAATTTTTTAAAAATTTTTTTGTAGAGACTAGGATCTCACTATGTTGCCCAGGCTGGTCTTGACCTCTTGGCCTCAAGCAATTCTCCCACCTCAGCCTCTCAAAATGCTGGGATTACAGATGTGAGCCACCACACCCTGTCACCCGTAACAAATTTTTTCAAAAAATACCTAGAATCGGGCCTGCCTCAGACATCTTGATCTGAAATCCTGGGATGGTTCTTAGGCAAGGATCAGAGGCAATTCTGGAGAGAACAACAGATTGAAGGGCCTGTTTCAGCAGCTGGTGTCTAACCCGAAAGCTAGTATGTTGTGCTCAGCCCGCAGTGCTGATGGACTCCTGCTTGGAAGAGAGATGAATACAAAGAAGATAGGTAGTTCTAAGGATTGGGGCGGGGTCGGGGGGGGGTGCGCAGGGACAGCTTTGCGGGGTGGGGTGCAGGTTTGGTTCATTTTCTAGAACAGGTGTGGCATCGTTTTCAGACCAGTACCTTTGGGTCAGACAGAGGCGGGGTTAGACACTTCCTCTGTGACCGTGAGCAATGTAACCTCTTCACGCCTCGTTTATCTCAGTTACAAAGCGGGGCTAAACATAGTGCCTATCTTGTGGGGTCCTTAAAGTATAAAACAAACCAAGGTTATGCAGCAAAGTACCTAGTAAAGTTCCTAGCACAAGTAAGTGCTCAATGCTTAGTAGGTAGAAGTAGTAATAGCAGTAGTGGTGGTGGTGAGAGTATTTTGATTAGTGGGAACAATATGAAACTTACATTCTGCCAACGTTCTAGCCCAGGCCTGGAATATGACAGCTAGAATTCGTGTGGTGTCTACAGTGTGCCTGGTGGCATGTGTGTAAATACAATCTTTAATCATCACAAGTACACTGCAAGATATTATCTATCTTTCTCATCTTACAAAGGAGGAAACTACGTGTAAAAAAGATGAAAAGATCTGCCTAAGAATACATGACTTGAAATGGCAGAACAAGGGCTTGGAGGCAGCTGCCTCTGATGCCAAAACCGACATGCAGCCAAGGACAATGCCTGGCCAGATACAGAATTATGAGACCCCCTGCTCCCCAGCCAGCAAGGAGGAGATTTGCGGAGTTCTTGTCTTCACAATGGATGTTACTGTGTTTCTTTCCAGGGTAGTAAGTGAAAAGCAGTTGGAGATCTTGGAAATTCAGGCACTCTATATGGTTAGAACATTAAATGGGCCCATCGTCTTCCAGGCTGAAAATTCATGAAGAGTTTCTCAGTGTAAAAAGTGGCCGTGAAGGATAGCCCAGCGCCAGAGCAGGAGGGTGGGAGCTGTCTGTGTGTACAGACCATTCTTCTGATCCATGAGCTGAGGCTGTCTCCGCCCTGGCAATAAACCCCAGTGAAGCAGGGATGACAGAGATCGACCTGCATCTCTGATTACCCAGCAGGGAGTCCCTGGTCACCTAGTGTAGAAATAAGTTTAATGTTACTTTCACATGCTGTTCCTGGGACAGGTGCTGAAAATATATGCTTTCTTGCAAGTTCTTTTTCAACAACTGAAAAAATATTTCCAGAGGATCCCAAGATCTGGAAAACTTGCTTGGCTCCATACAAACGTGCATTTTCGTGCCTGCCAAAATGAGCAAGATTAACAGGATAACTGAATTTTGACTGTGAACTGAAGTTGATGAGTATAGTATCAACAGGAAAATGTGGCACTAGTTTTCAGAGGATAGTATGATTCCAGGGGATTTTTTTGTTTTCTTAGAATAGCATCCTAGAATCTGATTTCCTAGGGCAGGAGGCCATATCCCATCCCATCTAACTGTAGGATCCCAGAAAATCATCAAGGGGTTACAGCCTCTGTTCCTTCCTCTCCTCCTTCTCCCTCTGCCTTCAGGACAGAGGGTAGTAAATCCTGCCTTTAAACCTCAAAGTGTTTGAAGGAAAAGTAGCTTTCTTGGAACAAGATGCATTTTTTTTTTTTTTTTTTTTTTTTGAGACAATGTCTCGCTCTATCTCCCAGGCTAGAGTACAGTGGCACAGTCTGGACTCACTGCAACCTCTGCCTCCTGGGTTCAAGCAATTCTCCTACCTCAGCTTTCCAAGTAGACTGGGACTGCAGGCACATGCCACCAAACCCGGCTAATTATTGTATTTTTAGTAGAGACAGGGTTTCACCATGTTGGCCAGCCTGGTCTTAGACTCCTGACCTCAGGTGATCCACCCACCTCGGCCTCCTACCTTGGCCTCCCAAAGCGCTGGGATGAGAGGCGGGAACTACTGCTCCCAGCCATGCACTTTAGCCACGTAAGATATAAGGTAGGAAATACAATTTTCAGATGCCCCAGTAATGTTCCAGAATCCTAATATTTCATCCAAATCTAAAGAAACTGACAAATTCTTTGCAAATGGCTTCTAAGAACATCCTTGGAGAAAAACTACCAACGCATAGGTTCCAAATGCAATATTTATCCGTCAGAAGTGTGCTGCTTCCTGCAATAAGGCACACAACCCCAACACAGCCTTAACTAAATTTATCATAACCTATGTGGCATCAGGTAGAGAAAGCAATGATTAGTGCTTGCTTTGCATTACAGCTTATGTTGGCTTCCAATTTGTGATTTATAATCAATTTTTAGGGTATTTAAAGAGATGAATGAAAGGTTTTTCTTTGTTTAAATTTTTTTTCTTCTTCTTTTTTTTTTTTTTTTGGTCATGATCCCAGCTCTCTGTAAACTCCGCCTCCTGGGTTCAAGTGATTCTCTTACCTAAGCCTCTCAAGTAGCTGGGACTGTAGGCACGCATCACCATGCCGGGCTAACTTTTGTATTTTTAGTAGAGACGGGGTTTTGCCATGTTGGCCATACTGGTCTCGAACTCCTGACCTCAGGTGATCCGCCTACCTCAGCCTCCCAAATTGCTGGGATTACATGCATGAGCCACCGTGCCCAGCCTAAATTGAATTATTAAGGCTGAAATCCTAGCCTTGACGTCTGGGCTCTGCTGGCCCAGTGCCTTCTCAGGGACTCACTGACTCTTGCCTAAACCAATCTAGGGGTGAAGCCTTGGAGCTTGAGGCTGCCAAGTTACCTTTTCCCATCCCCTCTGAAGCTTGGAGGTCAGAAGGGATCCCTTATGCCTCCAGCTGAGCAGTTACTGCTCAGAATCAACCCTCCCCAGGGCCCTGTCTGTATCCAGACCTCCTGCAAGGGTCCAGAAACATCTTGTCCTTCTTCTCTTCAAAGAATAAGTCGGTTCTGAGGATTCCAGGTGACTCTGGGCTGGCTTGGGTGTAAGGAGCAGGATTAAGATGAAAATAGTTATTTTTCCTAAAACCACTTAAAGTAACTAAAAGAAAAGGAGACCAGAGGGCTCCAGAACAAACTTACTAGGGAGGCAACCTGGCTTCTAACAGGCCTTCCTGTCTGGCCATGGGTTCCTGTCCTCACTGAAAGGCCTGAGGATGGAGATGAAAGAAAACACAGTGTTTCTCCAACTTAAGGAATGTATGACCCTCTTTTAAAGGGAAACATTTCCAAGGATCTTTGGTGTTGAAGATTACTTTTATTCTAATCTTACTTATTATATACATACAAAAAATTCACTCACACCTTTTTTTACCTTTAGTATTCCCATAAAACAAATGAGTCCAAGCAACTTTACACACCAATCCCAACATAACTATAAAACCCAAACACTCAGATGACAACATTAATTTGGTGTGATGACTGATGGCATTTTGTAGTAGCAAAATTCCTGTTATCGGGTAATACAATAGTAGAATTACTTGCACTTCAGACTTTGCTTGTTATTAACTTAATTTTCTAAAGTTTTAGCATAATAGGCAGCCCTTTTAGCCACCATTATTGCCTTTGCTGTTTATTTTTATTTATTTACTTTTTATCATTTAATTTGTTTTAGCTACTAACAGGCCAAATGATTTAATGGTGTACCCCCAAAATATAATATAGGGAGAAAAATCTTTTGTCTTTTTGAGACTAGGTTTCACTTTATTGCCCATACTGAGTGCAGTGACGTGTTCCTGGCTCACTGCAGCCTCAACCTTCTGGGCTCAAGTGATCCTCCCACCTCAGCCTCCCAAGTAGCTGGAACTACAGGTGTGAACCACCATGCCTGACTAACTTAAAAACTTTTTTTGTAGAGACAGAGTCTGACTCTTTTGCCCAGGCTGGTCTGGAACTCCTATACTCAAGCAATCCTCCCACCTCAACCTCCCAAAATGCTGAGACTACAGGCATGAGTCACTACACCTGGTCTGGGAAGAAGATCTTCTAATGGAAAGTTCTTCACTGCCTATTTATGTCTAGACTGACCACGAATGAATTGTTGCTTATCAGTTGTCCAAAGACTTGAACATGCTGCCAAAGGCCAGGATGCGGGATCTTTTGAGTTCAGATCCATGTTAGTCCTGTGTTCCTGAGAGATGGTACACCTCTCCCACCACTGATTTATTTTTGAACAACTGGAAAACCTTGGCTATATAGAGATTCATGCTTTCCTATCACCACACTTGGCGGTCATTCAATCATCAACACAAACGTACGTGTTGCTACAAAAAGACATGGCAGTACTCCTTATATGGTACCTGTCTAGGGGCTCCACAATGGCAGTATACACTGCCATTTTTAGAAGATAATCATGGAAATGAAAATCTAAGATTTTTAAATTCTTTGATAACTGTGGGGCACTTGAAGAATGCTTTGCTTGAGACCCATTGCCCAAAGTTGATGTAGTATATATATATAGGTGGTATCAGGACAAGTCGGAGACCCTGGGCTAAGATGAAACTCAAACACAGCATAACTGTTTTTGAATCATGATGTGTTTGTTGTTAATGGAAAGGGCCTTAGAGATCTTTTAGGGTAATCCCCTTAGGTTGCAGATGAGGAAACCAAGGCCCAGAGAGGTGAAGTTCTCTCCCAGGTTCCAGGTTCCCTTATGCCTGGTGAACTCTTCAGTGTTTCACAAAAATGACATTTTCCTTCTTATCTTCCTCATTAACTTTCAGATACTTACTCTTCTGGCCCCCTTGTCTCTCTCAGCACAATTATTAGGACATAGATTTTTTTTTTATTTTTGAGACAGAGTTTCGCTCTTGTTGCCTGGGCTGGAGTGCAATGGCACGATCTCGACTCACCACAACCTCTGCCTCCCAGGTTTGAGCGATTCTCCTGCCTCAGCCTCCCGAGTAGCTGGGATTACAGGCATGCACCACCACGACTGGATAATTTTGTATTTTTAGTAGAGATGGGGATTTCTCCATGTTGGTCAGGCTGGTCTCGAACTCCCGACCTCAGGTGATCCGCCCGCCTCGGCCTCCCAAAGTGCTGGGATTACAGCCACGAGCCACTGCACCCAGCCAGGACATAGATTTTGATAAAGCATTCCTCTGCAAAGACATCAACTCCATGAAGAACAGTGATGCACATTTGCAGGAAGCTAAATGCCAGGTTACGCTCTGGCTACATTCTCACACTGTAAGAACTCATCCCCAAATCCCACACTCACTGGAGCGTTTGAGATATGTAGGACCCCTACCGCGATGTACTGCACATGCACATAAAAATTACTAAGTGATCAACATGTTATTTGGAAGGAATCACACTGATTTTAACTCGAGGTTGCAAAGCCCGCAGATTCTACTTAAATCCATTTCACACACCAGCAGTGTTCAATGGTAATGTAAAATGAAGAGTATATTTTAGTTGGTATTAGCGGCCTCTTTGGGTTGTCCTGAGTTTAATTCTGAAGAAAGCACATTATCCATACTATAACTATGACAGACAAAAGAATTCACATTGAGTATGGATGAGTGAAATCCATTCATTCACAGGGATTTTCAAAAATTGATAAAGTCCATCATGTGGTAATAGTGTCACATCTTTATTATGCAAATCAGCTATGTTTTAAAGGATTTTATTGGGTTTTGAGCACGGGTGTGTGTGTGTGTGCGCGTCCTTGCGTGCATGCTTTTAGCAGATGGTAAGCATTCTTCCTTCAAAAATAATGAACGTGTTTTCTGTTTTCTCTTCCCTCTTTACTGAATGCTGAGTGAATGTGTTTTAATAGAAAAAGCAGAGAATCCAGAATCCAGTGCTGACTTTGCTGTGGACGGTTGGTCCTGTGACCTTTAGCAGCCCACATAACTTACTGGGGGGCTCTGTTTCCTTATCTGTAGCATTTAGGGGTCAGAGAAGATGCCCTCCAAATTCCCCTCTGTAATTCCGGTCCGTGCCTGTTTTCCTTGTTTCTAGCACAATGAAATTAATTGTATGTGATTGAATTCATGAAAAGAAAGTTGCCATCTCCATTATAAAGATGCAACTGTCCAAACAGGTTGTAAAATTCTAAGGAAGCACCCTGTATCTGTTTTCCTCTGCACTGGCTGCCAAGATATGTACTAAAGAAGTTAGAATTAAAGTTTGCCGAGCCAAAAATATTCCAGGGAAGGAAAAGCCTGGGAAAAAAAAAAGCTCCTGTCTGGACCATTGTGTTCAAGTTAATATTTTATAAATGTTTCTTACCTCATCTGAAAAATTCCAGATAAAGATAGATTTTATTATTTTATTATTCGTGATCTCAAATTGAAACAAGACAAATTGGAACTCTGTCTTCTAAAATTTTCTTGAAGGTAGGGGTTATGGACTACAGAAATGAGTTCATAGGGAAGCCGTGGAATTACTTTCATTGGCGGAGGTTTTTTTCTTTTCTTTAGACAGAGTCTTACGCCGTTGCCCAGGCCGGAGTGCAATGGCGCCATCTCGGCTCACTGCAACCTCTGCCTCCTGGGTTCAAGCGATTCTCCAGGCTCAGCCCTGAGCAGCTGGGATTACAGGCCTGTGCCACCACACCCGGCTAATTTTTGTATTTTCAGTACAGACAGGGTTTCACCATGTGGGCCAGGCTGGTCTCAAATTTCTGACCTCAGGCGATCCGCCCACCTCGGCCTCCGAAAGTGCTGGGATTACGGGCGTGAACCACCGTCGTTGGTGGATTTTTAAAACAGGACAGATACCGTTTATCTGCTGAAACTGGATTAGGTTTGACAAATGAGTTATTCAGGGCCTTTCAATCCTATGTTAGGATTGCCACTAAAATGCTCAGATGCCCTCTTTCACCTGCTGGGCTTCGGTGTCAAGGTCAGCATGTGGTCTATACATAGACAACTTACTTTCCTCTCTACTTGTATTTGCAATTAAAGACAAACCAAGACCATCAGAACCCTTCAAAATGCATATATATTTTTTTGAATGAAGATTTTAAAAATCACTTTGTTTACTGTTGAAAATACGCTAGAAAGATAAGAGGTCTACAATCAAGAGTTTGACACTGTAGAATTTTGCTCTCTAAGAACAATTGGGAAAGAAGTAAATTAGCTGAGAGGATTTGCATTCTTAACCCATACAAGTGGGAAAACCTGTTTGAGAAGTTTGTGGAAAAGTGCAAGATGAGAGTCAGAAGACCTGGGTTTTTCGACTTCACAACTAACTCTGTGGGCCAAGCACAGTGACTCATGCCTGTAATCCCAGCACTTTGGGAGGCTGAGGAGGGTGGATCACTTGAGCCTGAGAGTTCAAAACCAGTATGGACAACATGGCAAAACCCTGTCTCTACAAAAAATACAAAAAGTTAGCCATGTGTGGTGGCATGCGCCTGTAGTTGTAGCTACTCTGGAGGCTGAGATGGGAGGATTACCTGAGCCCAGGATGTCGAGGCTACAGTGAGTCGAGATTACACCACTGCATTCCAGCCTGGGTGACAGATTGAGGCCCTGCCTCAAAAACACAAAACGAAAAACAAAACGAAACAAACAAAAAAAAACTAACTCTGTGAGCTTGGCCAACCCAATCTCTTAGAGTCTCAGCCTCCATATTTGAAAATAAGGATATTTTGAAACAGACAATTTTCTAGTTTATTTTCAGGTCTATGACTCTTCTAAATTTTTCTTCATTTAATTGATTCTCTGCTTCCAAAAAACACTTCACAATCTGTTTTAAATGTTCATTTACAAACAAGTTTCCAATCCCTTTTAGTTTACATCTAGAATTCATGCCAACACCATATCGATCAAAAATTGTATATTTGCATCTGTTTGATATGCTCCTACTAATTTCTTACTGACGTCCAGGTTTCCATAACACATTTCTGTTTAGTATTGCTCTGTGGTTGCTCTTGTTCACAGTTGTCTGGAAAAGTCTTGTCTCCAAATTACAGTGGCTTTCTTTTTCTTGCCCTGAAGCAGCAAATGATGGGAGAAATATGTGTTTGTTTCTGTTCTTCAGAGTCAGAGCTGCTTCAGGCATAAAATTCTTAGCCCTCTAGTTTAATTCAAATGCAATGAGTCACAAAGTAAATGCGAACTCCGGGCTGTGTATCGTGGGGATTGGGCAAGTTAAATTAATTTTTAGAGCCAGATTGTATTAGTTAAACCTAGGATCCTAATTTGCACTGACAAAAATCGTCAAATCAGCCTGCAGAGGTGCCTGAAACTTACTGCCCAGATAACAGCAGACAATTTGAACTTGGTAGTTTTATGGATTGGTTTGTATCTAAAAAGCAGGCAGCTTTTAAAAGCCCTGAATAAAGGTTGCTTTCTGTGGACACCTACGGCGTGACTATTTATAAAAGTACCCAATGATTTTTCCCCTCCTAAAAGTGCTATTGGCAGAATAAGGCTTGGTATTTAATCCATAACCCGCTATGCACTGCCCCCTACAGTGGCAAAGAACACGCAGGGCTAGAAGAAAGAGATCAAGGAAGCATTAAAAATGTCAGGCCACGAGACCATGTTTAAATTATTAGGTGAGATGCCGTCTTGCATGTAACAATGGCCCCACGCACCGTGAGGCCCAACTTCCTCTCTCCCTGGATGTTTGACAGGTTATTGCAATCTTTTCTGAAATTGAATTTCAGCTTGTTTCAATAACATTTCCCAGTAAATAGGAGTGACTCTGGTATCTCGTTTGTGAATCTTGATGTAATAATCGGAGGTAATTGAAGCGTGCACAAGCCGCAGAGACTTATGACATGTTTTTAAACAAGGATTGACTGATACAAAACTAATTGAACAAAAGCTGGAAATCAGATTCCTCTAAGAAACCTTGCACAGAATACAGGGTCTTTCATTATGGCACTGAGTTTGACTTTAAAAGTGGCGTGTTCAAGTTTCCTTATTTTCCTGAAGGAGTTTAGGAGCGAGTTACTGACAGGCAAGGTTGTGACCCAACGACCAGAGTTAATCATCTGGTGACTGGAATTAATCCTTTGTCTGTCCTGTGGTTTGGATTAACCAGGGTCAGTCATCCCCTTGTGCCTTGGTGGCCCCTATGAATTTAAAGAAAAAACCTCTTGGTAACAAAGGTACGCAAAATGAGCTTCAAATGACAGCATTTTGCATAAACTAGCACAGATTTGGAAACTTTTTATTTTGTAAATTAATCTTCTGTAGACAGATAAGATTGTAATATTTTATATTTATGCTCAAGCATACACGAATATATGCACATATAGACGTATCCCATACAGGCGTTCTATACATCCTCAGGTTGCAAAGTGGCTGCTGGACTTACATTCCATTTCAATGGAAGTTAGATACTAAAAGGAAGAAATAAAAGAACAAAACCCGTAATTTACATATCTAAGCTATACAAGAGACCAAGATTATTAAAGCAGGGCGCACAATGCTCCTTAGCCCCTGGATTTAAAGTGGGGGGTGAAAAGCATTTATAGATAAGAATTTGAAATTCAAATGAAGGAACAAGTAGTCTGTCTAAAATGTTGGCCTCCACAGATACTGACCTTCCGTACAAAAGGTGGCGGATTTTTATTTTCAGGCACTAAAGAAAAGAGAATGAATTGTGTGTCGCGCACTCAGATTCGTGATAACGATAAAACTAGCAAACCTTTTGATGTTTGGCGGCTAATTGAAGGAAGTAGAGGAGAGTGGTACAGTAAGGAGTGAACATAACTAGGAGAATAATTAACAGCTTCATTAGGCAAAACTTACCATTTGTATGTGTATCTAACACACGTTAATGTCAGTTGGTTGAGACTTGATGTGGAGCAAATTTCTTTAAAAGATAATGAATTGCTGCTCTTCAAGGAACAATTCGAAATGCGTAAATGTCACCCTTATTTATAACACCTCTAGAGAATGGCAGGAAAGTTGAGATCTAAACATTTTATTTCTCTAAACAGGAATCATGACGACGTGGACCTCGTTAGAGCTACCACTCCACCTGTGGAAGCTAAAACAGATAGGACTGATATAAGCACCTAGGGATTTATAGACGTAATACTTATTATCACTAATAGGCGTTAGGTAACCAAATCCCAGAACGTCTTGGTGAGACTAAGCCCCCTAAGTATTTGGCATGCCCTTCCGAAGAGATGTTGTCGTCATGGTGGCTGTTTTTATAAGGTTTAATGTAATTGGAACAAAAGTAGTATACCCCGCCATGCTTTGAGTTTTCCCAGAAGTGATTTATGTGATTTTTAGAAAAAAATTTCTGAAAGTTTAAGGTGTTCTCTTCCAGAGCTAGTTCCTAAATGATTTAGAAGATTCTGGTTAAGTGTTGTTAAAAGTATGAATATAAAATAGTTTGACTACTTGGGCTATGTGGTGGTGGTTCTAGTTTCTATTGTAGGTTCATTTTCTCAGTAGCATGAGCTTAATCCCAGGGAAACAGTACTGTTTTTGATTCTCAGAAAAGTTTAGGGTAAGAAGGGAGATATTTCCTACCTAAAAGTATACATTTTATCAGGGAAGCAAATAAGACACACAAGACCCCCCCTAAAAATAGTTGTAGTGCAACATTTGGCAAACTTTTATTCCTTGGCTTGTATTCCTTAATTAAGGGTTTTATACATTCAAGTAGGGGAACATTTACAGGTGATTGAGTGTAAGAAAAGCTTCACAGAATAAATGAACCTTGGGTGGGCTTTGAAAGAGTGGGATTTGAATCAGCAGCAATAAGAAAAAAGAAACTTCTAGGAAAGGGATGCCAGAAAAACTCTCTAGTTATATGAGCGACATCAGGCTCTTGTCTTTGTCCTTCAAAAGAACTAACATGCCAGGCAAAGTGGTGTACCTGTAGTCCCAGCTACTCAGGAGGCTGAGGTGAGAGGATCACTTGAGCCTAGGAGTTCTGGGCTATAGTGCGCTGTGCTGATGAGATGTCCACACTGAGTTCAGCATCGATAAAGGTGACCTCCTCGGAGCAGGGGACCAACAGCTTACCTAACGAGGGGTGAACCAGCCCAGGTTGGAAACAAAGCACATCAAAACTCCCATGCTGATCAGTAGTGGGATTGTGCCTATGAATAGCCACAGCACTCCAGCCAGGGCAACATAGCGAGACTCCATCTCTAAAAAATGTAAAAAGAACTAACACTATCCCAAGAATAGCAACTGGGTAGGGAGTTGGGGCAGAAACGCACCCACAGGATTAGCCAAGGCATGCCTCTTTCTGTTTGAGCTTTAAAATGAAAACGCTGTGGCCAATACCTGGACACACATTTGATCTCCAAATCACCCATCCTAACTTTCATTTTACCCTGACATTTATCTACCAAGATATATATTTTATTTCTTAAGACCGTCATCAAAGTTCACTTTAACCAGATTTAGATACCATTCTTTACCAAGTCTGGGTTAGAGTTAGAAAGAAAGGCACTGTGTTGTTTGCAACCCAGAAAAGCTCGGGCTCACACTCTATCTTGAGACAGCTCTGACGTTGTGAATGGGCTAAGCATGCTCGAGACACCATGGCAGACAAGCTGCTATGGAAATGTCCTCAAATGATCTTCAGCAGACACAGCTTCCATTTCTCTTACCTTCTCCACAGCACCCATGCTATAGCTTGATATCCTAGTCACAGGCAGCAAGGTTCAGACCCATGGATGAGGCATTGACTCTGTCTATGCCATTCCTTTCACTCCAGACACCTCTATGGGCCCCCGGGTGAAGAATGCAGGAGTTAATTCAGTAGACTCACTAGTCAGGCTAAAGAATTGCCTGTGAAACCCATGTTCTTATCAAGTCGACAACTCTCCCAACAGTGTTGGGGACATAGCTGCAGTAAAGGTATTCTCATGTGTAACAGGACACCACCTGTTCATTCTTTCTCTCCAAGCTTCTAAAATAATGACAAACATAAAACCTCTTTCAGCTTTTCAGAAAAATGGGCTACATAAATATAAACTATTACTACTTTTTTCACTAAAAATTATGTATGTCGTATATGTTAAGAATCCTTTCCTGTTTAATGGCAAAGCATCATGAGAGTAGAAATCAGAACTTTTGCTAGTAGTCTTCTACCATTTGTATGGAAAATTGCCGTGGAAGAAATCAATATTATTACTGTTCAAATATTTGCACAGCCTGTGTTTAATGTGCCTGTCACACATTAATGAGAAAGTATTTTTGAAGACATTGGATTTAAAGAAGAAAACTTAGAAAAACATCAAGTTGAAGTTATTATTTTTAATGACTGCCAAATTCAATGTTAGTTCTGCTCCAGTAGTATTTGAGCTGCTAACCTGTGTTTTTGAGTGTATGTTCTTGGTGAATAATTAGGGAGGAATTCCTTAGTAAGTAATTGATATAAAGGCCATTTGACTTTGAAATTTACAAAAGCCGATTTTAAATTCATAATTTATGAAGGTTATGTGTGTGTTTAATTAGTGAAAATGGGTATTTTGCTATGTCTGGGAAGGGGGATTATTGCACTCTGAGTCATTAAGAAAGGTCCCCTGAATCAATGACATTTTTACAGTGCAGCAATAATCTTATTATATTACACACACGCAAAAATGTTAAATGGACTATAAGATTTGGCATGAAATTGCCTAGTTGCATGAGGAGGGGGAAGAGAAAAGTCAGCATAGCAATTAAACAGTTACAAAAATAGGCATGTTCTTTGTCCAGAATTTGGAGTTCTTGGCTGGCATGCCCAGTTTATAAAAGAAAAGTCAGCAGAATAAGTTAAGTTCGTTCTGTGGCATCAGAAAGCCAACCCTCAAAATAGATGTGGAAAATGCTTGTGTTAAATGGTCATCCAGGCATTTCTTTGGCTCTCTGGTGCTTGGGGCCATCTATGAGAAACCTGGATCAGCCCTTCCTTCTGCCCTGGACCTCTCTCCATTTCCTGGATCCTTGCTCCAAAGAATGATAGGAATATCTTCATTCTCATCACAAGACTCTACCTCTAGATTGCCTGGTTCCAGATTAGCAAGAAGGGCAGAGGCTGGAGGATATAGGAATGGAGGGAAAAGCAAGGCATTTAAGGGATAAGAACACAGAGGGGAAGTCTAGTCATCCATCCTTCCCTCTGTGACACAGACTTCCCATACATCTTGCCGAGCCTGTGAAATACATACATACACACTTTTCAAAGTGCTTGCCATCCCTGTCTTGTTAAAATAATAACATCTCAACAACCTTTATACAATTAAAGAAGTCATTTCTCTTCTTATCTGTGTTTGGGCCTGTTTCTTAGGTGTCAGTCCAATAAATGAGTTCTTTAAATTTGTGTCTTCTCATAATGACATAAAATTAGGAACTCATCATGGGGAAGTGACATCGTGGTGCAGATAACTGCAAGGCTGTCATGTAGAAGAGGACTTAAATGCAGTCTTAGGATCAATGGGTGGGGATGGCATTAAATCCTGAAGAAACAATAGTTGAGGGAACAGATTGGAGGCAAAGTTAGGAAGATTTGGAATAATCACCTGGGGGTCAGAGATGGGATGAGCTTCCTGTCTGGATTCAGAATTTCCCCTTCTTGTAGGTTTTGTTTGTTGTTGTTGTTGTTTGTTTTGTTTTGTTTCTGAAATGGAGTCTTGCTCTCTCACCCAGGCTGGAGTGCAGTGACTCGATCTTGGCTCTCTGCAGCCTCAGCCTCCCTGGTTCAAGCAGCTCTCCTGCCTCAGCCTCCAGAGTAGAGTAGCTGGGATTTCAGGCATGTGCCACCACGCCTGGCTAATTTTGTATTTTTAGTAGATATGGGGTTTCACCATGTTGGCCAGTCTAGTCTCAAACTCCTGACCTCAGGTGATCCTCCCACCTCAGCTCCCAAAGTGCTGGGATTACGGCACTGCACCCAGCCCCCTTCCTGTAGGGTTTTGAGCAAGGATGAGAAATCCCGTGGTAGGAATCTCAAATTAGAAGTGGATCCTAATGATCACAGAAAAATCTCTCATCATCGCCTAAAAAATGAGATGTCACGATTTGTCTTTCATCCGAATACTGTGGTAAGTTCTGATTCTTCTATTATAACTGCATCTGGAATACTGTTCCAGTCCGTTGAGTGTTCTGGGCTCCAGTTTTTCCATCTATACAATGCAATCTTGGCCTATTATATCTTCCCACTGTACAATATTGCTTTGTTCTATTCATGGTGATCACCTTAACTCAAAGTAGTAAAACCAGGGCATTCTTGACTCCTGCTCTGAGGGAGACAAACTAGAGGAAAACAAGCTAAGTGCATTTGACAGCCATGGTTGAGCTCTTTTTACCAAGTATAGGCACAGTCTTAGGTATCAGCATTGTACTTGTTTGGCCAGAAACAGTTGCTAAAACAGTCTTTCAAAGCACTGAGTCAAATTAAATCCTTAACATTGAAGGCAGAATAAGGAGAAAGAACTAGATTGCCAAATTTATCTGTGTCTTCTCAAATGTATGTTTTCATTTACAAAGTTGATTCTCTCCCAGAATTTTTTTTATTGCCTCTGATCTGTGCTTGTGCAAAGTAAATGACTTTTCAAAATAACACATAGCAAGCACTTCATGACGACACTGATTCCATAGGTATTATGTCATAAAAGGGTCATGTGATCAATGAGATTGGCGTATGTTGGGTTTAACCAAGTTAATTCAGGGTTTCATGACTCTCAGAGCCTTGAATTTACTGATATAAATTGTGAATATTCATGAAAAGAACATTATTTGCAGCATTTCCCTAATTACTATCAAAAAAAATTCTCTTGAAGCATTTTATAAGACTGGTGAAAAAAAGAGAGTAAACACAATAGATTAGAAAGTGATGAAAACAATAATATGATCTAGGGAATTTGCCATAAAGGAAAAGAATTAATGAAATATCTGAAATATGGGGTATTTTTAAATATTGCAATTTCAGGAACCCGTAATGTTTTTAATAAGTTGCAACTGGAAGGATTTCCAAAAGGCCTGTTTTATTGGACATTTTTAAATGAGCACTTATATGCTCCCAAATAATTCAAAAACTAAAATGCTGAAAAATCGGCTTGTTCCTATCTCTTTCTGTGACTTTATCAATCCTCTTAATGAATTTTATGCATAAAGTACAGTCAACTGCAACTGTCTACATTAAATATATTCAAAGACATTAAGTTGCTTAAATATGGTAAAAAGCTAAGTTATTTTATATATTCTAGTTTTTAGTAAAAACAAATCCCCTTTTTACTGGAATAATAATCTGTCAAAGAAGGTAAAGAACAACATTCTCTCTGCCTTTGCCTACCTGTCTTGTTGTCACAGCTGAGCCTTAAGTATTATCGGGGGAGTTTTTTATACCTTTCTCTAGCTTCTATTGTATTAGGAGAAGAGTACATTTGGACATGTTTGCTTTATGCCACGTTTTATTTTAATGAACTTGACCCTATTCCATTTTTTCCTGTTAGGATCGCCATAAGGTTATTTTGGGATTGAAGAGCACTTTAGATGGTAGGATGGGGGTTGTGTGCTCCCCTTGTTTAGTTTAAAACATGTTCAACCACAGGGCCCATTTCAGCAAGCTGCACCTTTGTGTGGTCATATGCTTAAACTCAGCTGAGATGGTGCTCCTGCTCTTAGGTAACGTTTATGGCTGTTGCTTTCCTTTCTTCTAAACACACAATTATTCCCTAAGGTCCATATAAATCATGAGGTTACCTAGGTCATTACAATCCTTTCTTCTCTCCATGAGCTTGTTCCTAATATACAGATAGTAAAAGGTTTGCTGTACACCAATTCATTAGTCTGTAAGGCAAGTCAGTGAAAACAAACAAAATCATGTGAAATACTGGCTAGATAATAAACAGTGATTCTCTGAATCTTTTATTCTCGCATGTTGTCAGAGAGGAAAAAGCTCTAGTTTATATCTGAAGTATTATTGTACATCTATAGATATATTTCTCATTATATAAATTATTCACTGCATTACAAATTGATTTTGGGCATATAGAGGATATTTGGCAGGATAGTAAGACTAATAGAAGTTTAGCAGTATGGAGTTGATACACCCACCTTTTGACTTAATAGAATTTCAGATAATGAAAAAAAGAAAATGGACAAATACTCTAAGCATGAACGTATCAGACTCTAAAGATGATTTATAGCAAACAGTATGCTGCTTTCAGTAAACACTGGAGATTAAAGAAAAGGAAACTCTCTAACACATGGTCTGTTTTTCTCATGTACATTTCATTCTAGCATCATGAATACATTAGGAACATATCTAAAAGATTCATATTTCTTGGTTGTGGTTATCTTAGCAGTTTGTACTTTAAGGAAACTGGAAGGGTCTGTTGAACAAAATTGTGCAATTTTGACTTAGGTCAGTGCTCACTGCCCTTCTTAAAGTTCAGGTGCGGTGGCTCACGCCTGTAATCCCAGCACTTTGGGAGGCCAAGGCAGGTGGATCACAAGGTCAGCAGTTCGAGATCAGCCTGACCAACATAGTGAAACCCTGTCTCTACTAAAAATACAAAAATTAGCTGGGTGTGGTGGTGGGCACCTGTGGTCCCAGCTACTCGGGAGGCTGGGGCAGGAGAATTGCTTGAACCCAGGAAGCAGAGGTTTGCAGTGAGCCAAGATCGTGCCACTGCACTCCAGCCTGGGTGACAGAGCAAGACTCTGCCTCAAAAAAAAAAAAAGACAAAAAAGTTCAGCTCAACATTTCTTTTAATATTAGTGCCACTAAAAGGAAGAAGTATCTAACTGCTGTCAGTAGACCCATTTTTCTTCAACATTTTTTGCTTTTGTTCAGAAAAGATGACTGGTCATTTTAAGATAAAGGACTTCCCTGTTCCAGAATAAATAATCTCCCCTAGTTGATGCTGAAAATGTTCTATGGTAGTTATTGGGTGAGGTGCGGTGGCGGGGACTTTAAAAAATAAGAATTTGCCAACTTTAATTCCTGTAGCTTTGATTAGCAAACTACCTAGATCCCCACTGGATAATTACGAATTAATCAGGAGGATTTTAAAAATATCTTTAAATGAGCACATTAGGTCCTATAATATAAAACAGAATTATTGCTTCATTTCTTGTTTCCAAAGAATTAAAAGGAAAATTTGAGGATTATGATTTTGCGATGCAGTAAGCCAGACGTACTACCTTTCCAGAACTGGAAATTGCACGCTAGTGCCTCTACCATACCAATTAAGGGGGCTGTTTGAGCAAATTCAGCACTGCACGCTAATAGCACTAATCCAACTGCACTTCATTAAATCGGTTGGGTACATCAATGGAAACACTTAACGGATTTCATGATTTAAAAAAAAAACATACCATGGTACATATAAATCGCTTTATTTAACTCCATTACTGACAATGGCTTTGATTGATTGAACTTTGAGAGCAATGCTAGGGCAAAACTGACTGTCATTCCAAATAGTAATTTTCAGAATATCAGGCTATGGCCATATTCTGAGAGTTGGTTATCTTCTAAGTGATAGAGTCCCCTGGGAGATAGCAATAGCTAAATTTCCTGGACTACCTAAACTACAGCCTGTTTTGACCCAGTAGCATACCCTGTGGAAAACAAAGCTCTTCTCCATTTGGTTTTCTACGTATTTGTCTCTTTCCTTCTCTCCATATCCCAACCTCACTTGGAAAGGGACCATCGAACCCTTACAAGCATCGTGACATATATGATTTCGTTTGTTTCTCTCTGGGTTTCTGCGAGGTAATCATCATTTTGTCCATTTTACAGATGAGCCACTGAGACTCACAGAAGTCAGTTAGTGACCTGTCCAGGGCACAAGTCAGTGGCAGATTGACTGAGATCACAGTCATCCAGTTTTGGCTGACTTCACTGCCAGACGTCAGGCAGGTGTCACCTCCTTTCCTCATTGTCCCCTGTGACACTTTGTGAGGTGTCAAAGATGGTGATCCTTCTTAATGGAGGAGCCGCCTTTTGGATCAAAGGTGCAGGAGTGGCTCCTGAGCCTGGGAACAAAGAACAGAATCCATTTCTTATGGCCTCAATCTTCTCTGCAGGACTGTGCTTAAAAAAAAAAAGGGTCAGTTCACTTTAAAAAAATTACTTTGGAGGCCGCGCGTGGTGGCTCACACCTGTAATCTCAGCACTTTGGGAGGCTGAGATGGGTGGATTGCTTGAAGTCAATAGTTCAGGACCAGCCTGGCCAACGTGGTGAAACCCTGTCTCTACTAATAAAGTACAAAAATTAGCTGGGTGTGGTGGTGCACACCTGTAATCCCAGCTACTTGGGAGGCTGAGGCAGGAGAATTGCTTGAATCTGGGAGGCAGAGGTTGCAATAAGCCGAGATTGTGCCACTGAACTCCAGCCTAGGCAAGACAGTGAGACTTTGTCTCAAAAAAAAAAAAAAAAAAAAAAAAGGAAGTCTGCAGGGAGAGGAGCAGAGAGAGGAGAATATTCTTTTTTCCTTTTTCTTTCTTTCCTTTTTTTTTTGAGACAAGGTCTCACTTAATCACCCAGGCTGGAGCTCAGCGGTGCCATCTCGATTCAAGCTCCCAGGTTCAAGTGATCCTCCTGCCTCAGCCCCACAAGTAGCTAGGACTACAGGCGTGTGCCACCACGCCCAGCTAATTTTTGTATTTTTGGTAGAGACGGCATTTCACCACACGGCTCAGGCTGGTCTCGAACTCCTGACCTCAAGCAGTCCGCCCACCTCTACATCCCAAAGTGCTGGGATTACAGGTGTGAGCCACAGTGCCTGGTGGAGAATATTCTTTATAGGAAAAAAAAAAATTCAAAGTAAGGATATAAGGACTTAAAGCAATAAGAAGGAAGTAAATATGTACAAAATGCCTCCTTTATCACTTCTTGATGGCTGGACTTGCTATATAAACTCTTCTTGAGACAATCCATGAAAGTAATTCTTTTTTTTTCCCCTGAAGAACAGTGGAAAGTTGGCAAGGAGTAAAAATTTTCTACGAAATAGGGAGGTGAACAAGTTATAAATGATGTTAATATCTTCCAGATGGCACAGTTTTACATGGGAATTGAGTTTATCGTAATTACAGGCATGTGAGTTTTCTACAAATACTGAACTTTGCAAGTCTGACACTAGAAGATTCCATCACTTCTGGAGCAGAGTTGTTTTAAGGCAGGCGTTCCTTCCCTTCCGTTTAGACTGCATCCTTGGGTTTTGTAATCTGAGGTAAATCAGAGAAATATTTTCCCATGTGAAGGGTGATTTTTTTTTAAAACAAGTCTTCCTGGACAATAAATCTTAATTATGCAATGAAACTCCTAGAAACAAGAAACTTAGATTCCAAATATTTTTTCATTAACATTATATATTTTGATCATTGTTTAACACCGTATGTCTTTAATGCTTTGATACATTTATTTTTGAGTTAAGCTGTTATCACTTTTCTGTCTCTAGACGTGTGTTGGGCAATCAATCTTGGAGCTTCTGGTTTTGCTTCAATCAGGAGAGTGTGGCTCAATCAATTATCCTGCTTTCCTATTCATTGTGAGCAATGCCTGTAGGCTCAGAGCTCCCAAACCTGTAGCCAATATGGTGAGAGACATTGAAACAGCCTCCACCATCGCTTGCTTCCCAGTCCTGCCCTTGGCTTTACCCTAGACCCGACTGCCCTTTGCTGTATCAGGAGAGGGAGCAGATGATCCCTCCTGCCTTCAGTACCCATTGCAGCTTTCAATCCCCATGTGTCCTAGAAGAGCCTGGTCTTAGTGGTAGGCAGAATTCCAAGAGGGTCCCCAAGATCTACAGCCTCTCATATCCACATACTTTCTCCCAGTTATTCAATCAAACACAAATCTAGGAGCTTCTGCAAAGGGCTTTTGCAGATTTAATTAAGGTACCAAATCATCAGTCAACCTCAAAAAAGGGAGATTATCCTGGGTGAGATGACTTCATCTGGTGAAGGGACTGAGCATTTCCAGAAGCCCGTGGAAATGTGAGAAGAATGCAATGCTAGGGAGATTATCAACTGCTGGCACTGAAGATGGAGAGGATCTGGGAGCACCCCCAGCTGGCAGCCAGAAAGAGGGCAGAGGCTGCAGCCCTGCAGCTGCAAGAACCTGAACTCTGCCACAGTGGTATGAGCTTCCAGGAGGATCCCCAGCTCCAGATAAGAATGCAGCCCAGCCAGCACCTTGATTTCTGCCCCGTGATGCCCTGAGCAGAGAATCCAGCAAGGTCATCCCAGACTTCTGATCTGTAGACTTGTGAGCTAAGAACTGTGTGTTGTTTCAAGTCACTAAATTGGTGATAATTTCTTATTTTGCAATAGGAAACCAACAGTCCACTATCTGCTAGACACTCATTGCCTTGGTTTCTCTCCTTCCAAGTCAGCCTTGACTAACCATCACCCATGACAGCTCTCATATTCCTGTGCACAATTAATTATTATTCCTTTGCATTACTACAATGAAAGCCATTTTGATCTCTTTTAATGTTTCTTATAAATTTTTTCTTTGATATTTTATTTTTTCCTCACTTTTATAATACCTTGTTTCCTGAGACTATAAACTCTTGTACCTGACGTGATTACCTATTTCATCAATTAATCATCAGGTTTCTTAGTGACAATAAAATTATTGATAGTCATTGTTATGACCCCTGAGACATTACAAAAACTTAAAGGTTACATTTTTAATGTGTGAGATTAGCTTTGTGAGCTTTACTGTACTTTGATTATTCAAGAACTGGTCATCTCAGTATGACATATATGGAAACCTTTCCTAAACTGAATCAGAGTAAGATATTAGGTGGACTATATCGGATTGGAATTTCTTGCAGGAGAATGTCCTTGAAGCCTTTGGACAAGCTCAAGGGTAACACTATGTAGGATTTTGAGGAAGACAATGACATAAGACAAGACAAATGTTTCTGAAAACATTTTAATTTTTTTTTTCTGCAAGAGAGGTGAGGACTTGGTGTCCCATTTACAGTCAGTGAAGTTGGTTGCAGGAGAGAGGGTGTAGCTTAAGTACATCCAGCAGCCACTGATGGATGTCACATTGCTGCTCTGGTCTTAGCACCACGTTCTTCCCAGCTCTATGGCTTGTGTCCAAGCAGCCCAGGAGATCATCCCTGAAATTTGGAACTTGTTCTTATTTTGGAGCTATGCAGACAGCAAAAACCTTGAGTCCTCCCATGTGGTAACAGATGGAATCTGAATTTGGGTGATAAGATTGGTGAAGGAGTTCAATGGTGGGGAAATGGAAAGGCTACTAAATAATCACTGTCCTACCAAAATGAAAGGGGTTATTAATAAGTCATAAGTGCTTGCCCCAACAGAAAAAAAAATGTCAGCTTACATCCTGACAGAATCTACAGCATATTACTAGATGCAAATATGCATAAACACATCGCAAAGTATAGAAGTAGTAATGCTATAGTTTAAAAATTAGGTTTGTGGGGTGTATTGAAAGGACCACAAGAAGTAAGAAAAACGGAGTTTTAGGAAGTGTCATAAAATGTAAAAATAAGCCCTGGATCAAAGACATATATCCCACAATCCTGCTTATAATACACAGAGAACAAATTGGAAGATAGATACATAGATAAATGAATGAATGAGTGAATAAATACATTAAATATGTGTGAAAATATATATATATAGAAAAATGTGTTTTTTTAAAAAAGAAAAAATACTTTATAAACTTAAAAACAAACTTCAAAGGAAACTACAATATAATAAAGCAATATTCTTTATTATTCTTCTTTATTTAATATTCTGTAGCATGCAATTTTATATTTTATACACATTTAGAATGACTTTCATAGAAATTTGGCATTTGACCACATGCTAGGAACTGGGAGGACAGCAGCCGGGTCATGGCCCAGCCTCTCCGTTTCTCATAGAAAGGTCTAGGGATTCTCTGGCACTGCCCTGAGGCTCAGGTCCCTTAGCTGCTCTGCAACTGGGCATTGCCACCCAGGCTGGTGGCAGCGCTGGTGGTGGTCAGGCCTTCCCTGGAGCTGCCCATGATCAGGCCCACAGTGCTGGTGCGAGGAAGGAACCAAAATTAGCGCTACCATGCAGCCCCCTCCAGGAGCCAACCGTGTTTCATCTCAGTCTTGCAGTCTGGGCTTTGTTTCCAGTAGTCATGAGGTCCCCGAGCAGGAGGACCAGGACAGCTCTGACAGGAAGCCCATTCAGTGGGACTCACCAGACACCAAGACTGCTGCCTGTGTCTGTCTCTCTCTGTCACATACACTCACTCATGCACTGATTATGTCATAAGCATTTTTTCACTGATTATATCATAAACATTTTTCCTGTATTTAAAAACTTTTATTCAGCAATTTTTTTCTTTTTGTTTTAATTTTAGAGACAGGGTCTTGCTCTGTTGCCCAGGCTGGAGTGCAGTGGCACAGTCACAGCTCACTGCAGCCTCAAACTCCTGGGCTTAAGTGATCCTCCCACCTCAGCATCCCAAGTAGCTGGGACTACAGGCACGAGTCACCATACCCTGCTAATTAAAAAAAAAAAAAAAAAAAAAACATTGTAGAGAAGGTGTTAGGGGCTCTTGCTTTGTGGCCCAAGCTGGTATCGAATTATGGAACATACGTCTTTGATCCAGGACTTATTTTGTCTTATCTCTTGTAGTCCTTTCAATGAATCTTTGTGCAAACCAAGATGCTGTAAGCACACAGAAAAATCAATGAGGTATTAGTTGATGAGACAATTGTCTAGCAACAATAACCAGTGGAAAAATGAATCACCCATAGTTAATGGCGAATTCTAAAGTAAGGCCACACTCATCCCCCTCCCCCCAAAATATGAAAGGGAGTAACAAGTGCAGATACCGGAATCAAGCTTGCCCCAAAGTAGGAAATATTAAAAGCATAAAAAGTACCTCATTCCTGGGTCCCTTATGCAGTACTGCCCCAGCTCAGGGCTCTTTCTAGGATACCACCTACTACCTGCCTTCCTGGGATCATTGTAAAGACTAAATTAGATAATACATGTGAGAACATGCTGACATGGAAATTCCCGTGCAATGTCAAGAATTCTTGCCAGCCTTTCAGAAAATAGGAGATCAAATCCAATTTATTTTAACTTTCCGGTCCTAAAAATAAATATCACACAGAGCATCTCATTGATCCAGTGGTAAAATAAATAAATAAATAAATAAAAGCCAGTCTTTGATTCACTTCCAAGATAGTGTTTTTTTTTTTTTAACCAAAAAATGGAAAATAAGGCAAACAGGTATTGATTTGCTTATTTCTATATAGGTAGTTAGTGCTTTTCAAAATAACTTTTATGTGATTATGAAGGACTACTTGTCCATTGTAAAAATTTTGAAAAATACAGAAATGAATAAGGAACATAACATCACTACCCAGTGATAACCACCTAATGGCTTGGCCTAGTTAGTTCCTTCTAGCTTTTTTTCTGCATATGAGTAAGAATTGAGAATATACTGTACATAGAGTTTTATATTCTGATTTTTCACTGATTATATCATAAGCATTTTTCCAGTTATTTAAGAAACTTGTTGAGCATTTTTTTTTTTTTTAAATTTTAGAGACAGGGTCTTGCTCTGTTGACCAGGCTGGAGTGCAGTGACACAATCACAGCTCACTGCAATCTCAGACTCCTAGGCTCAAGTGATCCTCCCACCTCAGCCTCCCAAGCAGGCGAGACTACAGGCACGAGCAACCATATCCTGCCAATTAAACAAAAAAAAAAATTGTAGAGAAGGGGTTGGGGGTTCTTGCTTTGTTACCCAGGCTGGTCTCAAACTCCTGGCCTCAAGCAATCCTTTTGCCTCGGCCTCCCAAAGCACTGCAATTACAGGTGTGAGCCACCGTGCCTGGCCTGAACATGTTTGTTTGTTTGTTTGAGATGAAGTCTCACTCTGTTGCCTAGGCTAGAGTGCAGTGGCGCCGTCTCGGCTCACTGCAGCCTCTGCCTCCCAGGTTCAAGTGATTCTCCTGCCTCAGCCTCCCGAGTAGCTGGGACTACAGGCGCCTGTCACTACGCCTGGCTAATTTTTTGTATTTTTAGTAGAGACGGGGTTTCATCATGTTAGCCAGGATGGTCTCGATCTCCTGACCTCGTGATCCACCCGCCTTGGCCTCCCAAAGTGCTGGGATTACAGGCATGAGCTGAACACGCTTTTTAGTGACTGAATAATATTCCATGGTATTTGACATTATTCTGGGTTGTTTCCTTAGAACAGATTTCTAAAAAATGCTTTTGTTAAATAACAGGCTATGACTCTTTTAAGACATTTCATACATTGTGATTAGAACATTGCAAGCAAGCCAGAACCACTAGGGGATGACTCTCGTGTAAAACCACTCAGAAACACAGATGCAGACTAATTGGTTCCTCCTAGCTCCACCACTGTATATTTTTATTTCCAAATCCTCTTTCTAATACTCTGGAAGAAAAATCTGTTCTCTTTTGGGGGATACGTAAGTTAATTCTTGGACGGCAGCACAGCGATCGTTTACAGGTTGTTCAGTTTTAATAGCTATTAATGCCTCGTGCAAAATAAACCAAAGACCCACAGAAACACATTTTTGCAGGTGAAAATTGTGTTCGCCGACATCATTTCTCACTCCAGCTTATGATGTCAGGCATCATATTTCTCCGTTATTAATGTATGTATGCCAGTGGGGGGAGATCCTCTTGGAAGGAGATTAAAAAGACACCACCACCTCAAATCCCCCTTCCTAATAATGTGAGAATGTCCAGAAGCCTGGGGAGTTGGTACAGTAGCTCACGGTGTCAGACAACACCCTGTGGAGGATTAGCTTCCTTTCCATTAACCATCTCCACCATAGAGAGTCCGGGGTCATTTGTGCTTACAAGAGAAAACCTGACTTAGGCAAAGTCACTATTCGTCTGTTCAGCACGGCATACCTATAAAGCCTCTGAAACCGCTCTTTAGTGACTGAATACATTTCTCATTTTCCCATCACTTTTCCCCTTACTTGGCCATTTTCCTAAAGCCATAATTCAAACTTTCCCAAAGAAAAAAAATAATCTCTAGGTAATCCTTTTAAGAATTCTTAGAAAGAAATCTTTATTCTTTGAGCACTCTTCTGGGAAACCTAACCTGTGATTACTGTTAGGATTCAAAATGTTTCACCACCCGCATCTACATAGATAAATTGAGCCTGGGGAAATACGGAGCCAGTAGGCTTTTAGCTTGAGGAGCGGGGATTCTAAAGCCAGGGACGCTCATGAAAACAACGACCTGGTGGATTGAACCCCAAAATTGAAACTGTGGCAAAATACCTTTTAATTACAAAAGGGTTTAGGCAGAGATCTATCTTTGAGTTAGTTGGCAGTAAATGTTCACCCACTTCACCACTGTTACTATAGAATGGAAAAGGTTTAAGGTAGAAAATTTAACAAAAATAATGGGAAGATGCCTAAATGAGGAGGGAGGGGTTGGTTGTCTTCTGAATATTTAAAAAATCCACATCATGTTTACATTCTAGGGGTGGTAAGCGGGGAGGGTGAGGTCTGGGGAGGGACCTTCCCCAGATGGGAGCCCTGTCTGTATGTGAGCAGAGAGAAAAACACCTTGCATAGAACGGTGGTGCCCTTTGGACCCATTCATAGCTTCCTTGTGAACTGGAGTTTTCTTTTTCCAGAGCAGGGACCCAGACAGACAGAGGGGTCAACTCTCTGACCCCTCCTCTAGTTTTTATGAATTAAATTCCTCGGACCTAATTCCCAGCTCTCATCCAGCGTCTGGAACACGGGGAGTGAATGAGAGCCAAACAGGTGCCTTCATTCTCACCTTTGCCGGGCTGCTGTGCTGTCGTGACTGGGGATCTTGACATCCCGAGCAATGCCGTGTTTGCCACACTGGCAACAGTAACAGAGCAATGTGCAGCCGGCTTCGGGATCAAAATTTGCAAACTCAGGATCCTGGGCCTCAGGCCAATGCAGTCTGGGTGCGTTGCAGTGGTGACACGTTTAGTCTCTAGGGAGGGATGCTGGCACACCAGTTGCATTCCTGGCAGCACGCTTGCCAGTGCGAAACTTAGCGAGCGGAGCTGGTATCAACTCCAGAGGGAGACGCAAGCTGCTTCCTTAACTTCTTTGGCAATACTCCCCTCTGCAACTTGTGCGCAGTACACCCTCCTGAATATTTACAAGAGCTGCTATTTGTGATACTCTTTGGGGCCCTGTTGGATAGTACTTTCAAGAGAAGTGCTAAAACGATAGCAGCCTTCCAGTTTACAAATGTAACTATGGTATTCCTGAATAATTCAATTTCCTAAAATTGGCACTTAACTGTGCAATGACTTATTTCTTGCTGGGAAGAGATTCTAATCCCGCCCCCACCCCCCACTCACCACCCCACACATACTTTTAAAAATAGCTTTTACTTTTGCCAAGAGGAGCGCCTAGTATTTACTATTGGAGGATATGTGAATTAAAATACTAGCTCCTTTCCCTGTTGCAATCCACCGGCACTATATTAGCTGAGTTCTCTGCTACCTGAGAGGAACGTATCCTCAACGGAAATGCCCTTAGTTTTTCAGAATGCCTCACCCACCTCTCTTATTTGTGCTTGGAAGGCAACATGAGCTAGAATTTGGCCACTTAGTATTCAGACCATGTCAGGATTCAAGTAAAAAGCCTATATTGCAGAG